>NC_092572.1:10301768-10609684 GCF_037975245.1 Apostichopus japonicus
GCTCCAGTGTTGGCTATATAGTGATTCCATTGTGGCTCCGTCAAGCACAGTCTTGGCCTCTAGTTGGGCATCAGTTTCGGCTCCTTCAAGCGCAATTGTGGGTTCCAGCGTACCAGCACCAACGTCGGCTATAGTACAGGCTGCTATGTTTGCTCAGCGAAGCTTTCGATTCATGTGTCGGCTGTAGTGTTGGCTCTGGTGCCGGCCTCAGCCGTAATTCAACTACAATAGTAATTACAACTTATGTCCTGTACTTAGTATAGTTACTTATTCAAGTAAATTAATAAATGTGTGCTGTAACTTAGTAAAGCGCCATCGGGAACTTAAGTTTAGCGATGTATTCTTTTAAACACTTGAAATTCTTTTGAAAGTTGCAAAAGTCCTCAAATTGTTGTTCTGAGCATGATACCAGTTAGGTCGAGAAAAGTAACAGGTCTTGCCAAAAGCTGAGATATATTATTTATAATTTATCACACGTATTTAGCCTGTTGTTGCATAGGAAAGTCTTGTAACGAAAAGTTTTGGGACTCAGTGTCAGAACAATTGCTTTCGGGATAGTGTTTAAATGACTAGGTCTGAGTAAAAATAATCAGCGAATTTGAGCTTCCGTCTATTGAAATAATCTTCCAATGTACGAGGAAATCGGCAAACTGTTTCAAATGCTGTCAGTTCATCTGCACTTCTGACCGTCGCCGGATAACGATTTGTTTTGTCTGTCCTTACAAGGAAATATTTAATAATGTTTCATGTAACATGCCGAAGGTTTTGAGTAGAACTAGGCTCATTGTTGGGGAAATATATCTTGTCCGAAAATTGGTTTGTAAACCCTGGCTCAATGTTGGGTCAACGAATAATACCCGAACAGATGTTTACATCAAGTTGATTTACTGTACAGGATTAACGTGTGATGCTCGACAATTAGCTATATACAGCTGGCGCAATGTTGGGGAATTATATGGTCGCCAACACGTCTTACCAATCTGTGCTAACGGTTGCCAGGGTTGGAAAATGTTGCGATTATAATGTGTACATGGATTCGCTGACTAAACAAGACATCGTCTCTCTCGTTATAAACCGTAGTGAGCTGTAGGCCCTATAATGATTTGACTAAAACGTTACTTTATTCTTGTCTAGCAATTTTTAATCATTTTTTGTTTAATTGTTTTATGACATGCTCTTCTAATATTGTTACAAGCACATGACAAAGAATTAGTCGTTTATATTTAAATATCTTTTCAGCAAAGGCCTTCCACCTTCAACGTGGACAATAAAGATCAAGTTACCCAAGTGTAATAGTTGGACGATTATCGAAGTCCCATGTCAGGGTGAAAACAGTTGGATTGAAAATAAACGCGCTTTCAATCGGATTTTTTAATTTCTAACTTGAACTTATTTCTTTACTTTGTTAACCTAAATTCAAAGATTGGTAAAAATATTCTTTTTAAAGGAGGATCATGTATAAGAAGCCATGCATTTAATTTTGTTTGATCTGCCGCTTGTACATTGATTTATTGCTTTACTTTGTTTCATCGATAATAAATGCCTCGTGTTCTCTTTTATGCTCTCCTGGTTGCTACTTACGTTTTTCTATTTTAAGAACTGTCAATAATGTGTAATATACACTTTTTTCTAGCTTTAATTTAACCAAAATTGCTGTTATTGTGCTTAATACGAAATCGTTTGTGCATGAGTTCTACTATCCGTGGAATATATCGTGTTATCTACCTCTCATTTTGTTTACATTAGCCTCGAATCAGGGAAGCAACTGAGTGTTCTCAGTTTAGAGTGTGGTTACAAATAGATTCAATAAAAGTTACTTCAAACTGCTTTCCTTCTAAAGCTTTTTTTAAGTCTCACAGTATCAAAATGAATTCCAATATTAACCGATATCACATTACTTGACAATTCCATTACAAATTTAAGTTAGTTTTTATTTCTTTATGTACCGGTTTCCAATGGTGAATGCACATCACCCTTGCCAGATGAAAAGAAAAAACAGTCTTGTTTAATCTCGGAACTAAAATACAAACCCACAGTCGTATTTACGCTGATCAGTCTTTTATTAAAATTGCTAACATTATAAACCAGGTATAACAGCTGCACCATAGCAGTCACACTGTTTGAACTATTGTTAAGACATAATATATTGTTATGGCTAAAAGGAACGCAAAGCAGTCAGTAGTTACACATTTTGTTTAAGCTGCCTACCCCTTGTCTTATTATAAGTTGATGTGATCACATGTTGCTTCTTGAAATCCGTTGCTAGTTCCAACTTTCCATTTCCTTTTGTATTACTTTTGTCATTATAATCGTGTTATACTGATGAAATGTGTTGCAATACATTATCGTACATTTACCACTGTTGATGTATTGTTTGCCAAGGAAATGTGGAAATTCACTACAATGATCAAACGGCTTTTCGTTATATTTCGTTTCACCTTGGTGGTGTTGTCATGTTAATACTAATAACATGTTATAAACAAAGACTCTGGAACGTGTCGAAAATGCAATGTGCTACATTACTCAGGCAAAGCTATTAATGAGTTAAAAAGGTCAAATTTTATTTAAAACTAGCTAAAGGCACATGACAAAAAATGGTAACAGCCTATAATTGACTACCATGAATTGGTGTTGCTGGAAAAAACTATCGTAATGCTCTTTATGATAAAAGTGTAACCATATATTTTTAATTCTTAATTGTATTTTCTTTCATCACAAAGTTTCTATTGAAAATCCAATGAACCATTGCACTGGAGTACACATGAACGCAACTATAACAAACTATTCACATGAGCGACAACATATGGAGCAGGAAGATGTCAGCTCTAGTTGTCCGGTTGACCTGATGACTACCTCTACTTGTTGCAGAATAAAATCGAGCGAAGATAAAATAATTTTCGGACCAGGATTTTCTTGTGCTAATAGTTTGACAAAGGATGTGAAACATGAAGAATTTTTGGAAACTGATGAGTTCAAACCAAGAAGTCTAGCAGACCAAATGAATGCATCGTAAGCTTTTAGTGACATTTTACGTTCGAATGAGAAACTAATTAATGCTAAAAACATAGCGCATTACACAAGAGGACCACGTGTATGTAACATTTAAAACAAATAAAATGTCAAATGCCTGTACATTTGAGATAGCAATTAGAGAGTTTTACCTATTTCGAACATGTGTTTCTTTCATTAGTGACATTTTTAACGAAAAGCAACGTAAATTGTGAGATCAAGCTGTCTATTAAATGTTAATCGTGAAAGTACATTAGCTTAAAGTATATTACATTGATGTTGAGGATATGTGGTACAACCTTGGCTACATGCTGAATATCGACCTAAGTAGTAACTGGAGATACTGTTCTAACATAACACTTGATTTTGGAACAATGCAAATACGAATATAATATAATAAATAAATGAATGACAACAAGATCTCGCTGGTCAGGAGCTTACAAGTTGGAAAATGCACTGAACTGGTCAGTTCTTACATTGTGGCAGTTGCGATGTACAATATGGTTACAATTGATTATTTGTTTTAGTATAGTTGTGAAAGTAGTTTAAAAATGTTTTTTGAACCTTACACAGCGAAAGAGGCCTGCCTTCGAACCTCGGAATTCCAAATGAACCACATGCATCTCGCTTAGCTACGTCGGTAAATAATCCATTCTACTAGATTCAAACACATATTTTTTTAACGCAGCATAGCACCATACCTTTCACTTTCCACCTCTCACATATCTTTTTTTACACCCGAATGATGAAAAACACGTATAATTTTTTTTAACCATTATATTTTACAATGAAAGTTAACAGCGTAAAGGAAATTACAATTAACACAATTCGCTCATTTTGTTTTAAAACATAGAGATGAATATACAAAATGCACATTTTATAGAATAAATGACTCGGCGTTCATGTGTATCTGTCTTAATAGTCACGATTGTCACGATGGTACGATGTGTTTACGTTAGAAACATAACAAAGAGCATCGCACATTTGTGCTTTGTTAGCAAGTTTATACACTAGGCTTTTCTATTAATGTTAAAACACATATTTTCAAATGGGGAAACCATTGTTGATTTACCTTTTTCTTGTCTGCAAGACCAAAACTCCTACCAATGCGCACATTATTCCCAAAGCAGGAAAGATTGCGCGATTGTTTTCACGGTAATATAATCAAACACGGAGTGACCTGATCATATCAGTCTGCTATGTGTTTTGTATTGGCAAAGTAAGTCCCCTGATGCGGAATAACACGAAACTAAAGTCACTTTTATCATGATCTGTTTCCTTTATACTGGGATGAGGAAATATGTGTGAATGACATATTTTATAGGTTACCCATCACACGCTTTGGTGGTTTAGCAGAATGCAGGTTTTGCATATCACTAAAAGAGGTAATTACAAAGTACTAACAATAGAGAAGAGTTAACGGTTATGTACTTCTCACAAAACAACTATGTGGTATTATTAGTTACAACTCGTAACGTCTAGCAGCGTCTTTATATCCCTAATTACACAAAAATAGCACGCCAAGTATTTATGTTGCATGCACATAGTTCTGCATGACTTTAACCATTTCATGACGTGTTACTTTTATTTGTGATAACGAAATAATGAATAATTTATAATTTTCAATACGCTGAACCATAGTTTCCTGCCATCACACGCTTGTTTATTGAGTTATGCATATCTTGTGACCACGTTCATTAGAAAATAAATATTTTTTATTGCCATATTTTAGTTCTTATACTTATGCGTAGTTAAAGCCAACCGAGTTATTTTAAATACTAAAATCGGCTCACTTCACTTTCATGGCATGGAAACGTAAAACAGACGTGAAAGGTAAGATATATTGCAATAAGAAACGCATGCTTTATTTACAAAAGTATACCTGTTGAAACAATTTATCTTGACAGATACTAGATTTGTGAAACAATTGAAAATAACAGTGTATATCCTTATCGAATAAGCTACCCTGTCGTTGGGTTTTGGAGACTAGTGTAGTTCGTCACAATAACTACGTCGATCTGAAACGTCAACAGAGTCATAACGGTAGTAATTTATTTTACAGTTAACAGTCCTTATGCTCCATGAACATGGATGGAACGGATATAAATGTTTCTCACAACTTGGCCCTTATTTCACCCAATGAGCCAATTTTCATTTGTCATTTTAAACATTAAGTACATTACATATTATTATCAACATCTAACTTTTCCTAACACAAACTTTACAGATGCCAGACTACCGAGTCAGCTACATAACGCTAGATCATGGTGATAATCACAATAAGTTTCAGGGCATTCACAAACAAGAGAATAAGACTGTGTATGCAACAATTACGCACAATGATAAGATCGTTCAACGACAACAAGGATTGGAGACCTCAAGTGAATGAGTGACCATATTTATCAACATTTCATGGCTGCATGGCATAAATCTATTCGATTGAAAATGTTATAAAGAAAAATCGGAGACAGTACCGGTTCACATTTAGTGTATTGTTGTAACAACTGTGCAAAGTCTATAGGTCAACTTATTATATGATGTTTCATTAGGTATTAAATATCATCATTGTTATTGAAAATCGAGCAACGCAAACCATTGTTAAAGCAATATCAATGTATCAGACAAACACCACTAAATGCAGACGAGATGACAATTATAACTAGTCTTTGAGATGGTATTTAGGGAAATCTTTATTTCTAGTCACTTGTTATTACGAAGAATGTTACGAGCAATATGGGATATAAGCTACTATTACATGGCATTGATACACGCACAAGGTTATGAACGTTGAACATATGTGTTTACACTACTACGCCTATAATGACGACACAGACAATAACCTATATTGATAGTCGATGTATAAAACTATCAATCGCAATGTATGTTTGTTATTACTAAAAGAATGCCATTTACAACCATGGTGTGGATTTATCCGGATAGGAATAAAATCAAAAAGTTATATTGGAAGTTAAAGGCAAGATGCCTAATTATAATACTCTGACTTTATCCAGGATCTTAGCAAGACAAATGAGTGCTAGTATCTTCTAAACACGATACAAACTTGCAACGTATGAATTCTTAGCATAGCAAATTACTAACACCGAATAGATTACAACATAGAAAATGTGAAACCTATATAAACGTTCCGGTGACGCGATGTAATAGAAACGGCTCGAGTATAACGAGCTGCTTCCATGGGTGGAGTTTGCTCAGCTTGGTTTATGCATTACATGAATTTGTGTTGCTGTTGTTATAGGTCATTATAATATTACCGAGAAAATTTGTTCATGCGTAAACTTCGTTATTTGATATTTAAGTAAATTGTAGTGTTTATCATTTGTTTCTTCACACATCGAATGTATCATTAACGTATATTACATTTGCAATTTTGCGCTTTAATTGACATTTTATTAATAGTCAAGTTTGAGGTATGGTCCTGTCGATTGTTTTTGCTTCTTTAATTTAGACTGCTCAGTCCAAGAGACATTCATTTTAATAAAAATGCACCAAAATGTCTTTAATTTAGGCAAAATACAGTGTTATTCATGCTTTGTTTGTAACCGTAAGCTTCATATTTCACTAACATAATAATAAATATTAAGAAGTTTTCTTGTTTAATCGTGAAATGATTGCACTCTACCTTATACTGAATCATAAAACAGATTGTAACAGTTCTGTTGTACTCTCTCATATTTTATTGGTGTTTTTGTTTGGATTTGTTCCATCTCTTTTCAAGACGTCGAAGTGATTCATGTTTCATGATTTATGGCTCCTTTTCCATCTAACGTTTGCGTTTGCGTCAATGTATGGTGTTTTTGTGGTTTTTTACATATTGCTCCACTGAATGATCTGCTTCAATATCTAGGAAAATATCGAGGGGTATAAAATGTTCGTCCAGAAAATTCAGGCAATTTAAACCTTCTCAAATATTGGACCAAAAGTGATCACATTTAAGCTGTATGAAATACTTAACCTCTTTCATTAGGTTTTCCTTCTTTCCTTTTTATCACTTTTCTTTGTATTTAGCATGCTTCGATTTACGTGTGTCTTGTGCGCAATCCTAAAGGTGTATTGCGGGATCACGGGATATAGAAATAGCTTTAGGTTATAAACACCATATACAGCTTTTGAATATGTTGTGGGCCTCTAGGTCTAAACAGCACACTCATTTGGAACTCAATCATACAGCGTGCGTAAAAGTTCCTTCCTTTTTCAAAAACCATTGTGTTAGAAATGTTATAGAAAACCTTAAAATTTAACCTTAACTTTTTACAATGTGCTCGGTACACCAAAGTGAAAGTTTTATGCTCTGAAGGGCTTCAAGGAGCTTAACAGAGTAGATGCAGTGGCGGAGCTAGGGGTATTGGTCAGGAGGGGCGAGAATGGTCTGTAGGGGTGCTTTCGACACTATCTATGCGGAGCGCCACCACAGGTTGGCGCGTAGAGTACAGAAATATTTTGAGTAAATATACTCCCTAGATCGCCGGAAATGACCCTTTTCGGGCCTGGTTAATTTGCAGATAAACGAAGAATAAATAGGTGTCAACGCCAAATTACACCAACAAACTGTGACAAATGTCAATAGGTAGATGAGAGCGCAATAAAAAAGTCAATAATCGCGAATTAGTAAAAAGTGGTAAATAGCTGAGAAGGGCGCCAGCAGTCCACTTGAGTCCGTCAGGGGGGGGGGGGGCACTCGCAATATTTCATAGAGTAGTCAAAGCAAACTGCACCTCGTTTCAAATTTCTGAATCGGCTGTACGACATAATATCACGAAATTTTAATAAAATTACAAGGCGGCCTGAACTAACGGTGACATCCCTATGTTCCGACGTCTCTATGTTCCGACGTCTCTATGTTCAGACAAATTGTTTGGACTCTAATTTTTTTTGACCAAAATTTTTTCGGACCCAATTTTTTATTGGAGACTCAATCTTTTTGGTCCCGCATTTTTCGGACCAAATTTTTTTGGGGACTTAATATTTTGGGCCCCAAATTTTTTGGGACCCAATTTTTTTTGGGGGGACTCAATTTTTTTGGACCAACATTTTTTCTGACCTACCTTTTTGGGGGACACAATTTTTGGACGCACCAAATTTTTTTCAGGAAAAAAGGGCCCAAAGTTTGTTTATGACCCAACTAGTGCTTGTGACCGAAAATTGCTTGTGACCCGAAATTTAATTGTTTGTAAATTTTTTGGGACCAAAATCAGTTTGGTAAAAAAAATTTGGTACGAAAACATGATGGTGTCAAAAATTTTGGTCCAAAAAAAATTTGGTCATAAAAATATAATTGGTCTAAAATAATTTTGGTCCGAAAAAATTTGGGTAAAAAAAATTAGAGTCCAAAAAAATTGTCGGAACATAGAGACGTCGGAACATAGAGACGTCGGAACATAGAGATGTAACCGAACTAACTGAAGAAAGTTACTTGGATAAAAACAAATATTTGCAAGCAGTGTCTAATAGAACGCATAGTCTAACAAAAACTAAAGCACCTTCAAATGTGAATCGTTTATCAGGAAAAAGAACCTAAGGCTAGACTATGAACAAATTGCAAGTATTTGTTACCTTCAGTGCTTAGGAAAACAATGTGATATGTAGGGCGTAACATCATTACACTGACAGAGACAGATTTTAAAAATGTTGAATAGTGCAAATGAAATTGATAAAGGGCATTTGAAAAAGAAACACCGTAATGTTGGCAATCTTGGGGGCACAAAGGGGGGGGGGGTGGAGGTTCATTGCACTTAATAAGGGGGCACAATGTTTATTTGTGAATACCGTCCTGGTGGAGCGGTCTAAGGAGAGGGTCCTTAGATGAAATCTGGTGCAATATTTTACAACTTGAAGTAACTTTATGTTCAAGAATTTTCGGTCTTATTCTGTCCGATACTATGCTTTTAATTAAGACAGATACAGTTTGTTTCAGTATTTTTAACACTACAACTCGCATCAGGGAGAAGGGGGGGGGGGGACGATTTGGACTGTTTCTCGTAACTTGCGAGCTGGCCTGTTTCTCGCAAATCCGCTAGAACTTTGCTGTGTCTCGCAATCTGCGAGCTGGGATGTTTCTTGCAATCTGCGAGTTGGGTCGTTTCTCGCAAATTCGTACGAGCTGTGCTGTTTCTCGCAATCTTCGAGCTGAACCGTTTCTCTCAAATTCATGCAAGCTGGATTGTTTCTCGCATCTTTCGAGCTGGACCGTTTCTCGCATATCCGGTAGAGCTGTGCTGTGTACAACAACCTGCGAGCTTGGCGGTTTTCTCGCAACTTGCAAGCTGGACTGTTTCTCAAGGTCGTTCGACTAAAACAGAAACCTTAAAATTCGGGGGGGGGGGAGGGGCGTCACAAAGTAGGGAGATATTTGAACTTGAGCCTCAGGTTACTTTTATGTACTTGTATGTCAGTTTTCCCCAAAATACCGAATTGAATTCTGCGCTAGAATAACGTTTAAGCATTTTAAAATTTTAGGATAATACCATAAATAACTTTAGCAAATTGCAGTATTTTATATGGTCTCGATAGACTAAAAAATCTTTTAACGTTCGTTTAGTTTACTTCACTGATACGGTCAATCAAACAGTTGCAGACACTAACGACTTTTTCGTAGTTTTTTCAGATTCCTAAATTATCTTGACTTTTATCTTAAAACATAAAATAAACAAATGAAAGGAACACCAAGTTAAAAATCTGGAACCGTCCCAATAGTGAGTCACCGATACCAGTCACCAGGCAGAAACCAGGAAACACAATTAATTACCATTCCTTAATACACAAATTCAAGATTCCTCACACAAATATCACTTAGAAAATAAAACTCACACATAGAAAGTACACAGGTAGGCTGTATTGAAGTAAGCGGTTGGACATTCAACAATCCATTATTTTCCCATGCATCTTGCATATCTGAGCGCAAACACCCCCGTTTTAGAGTTAGTTTTGATGTCGGCCGACGCGCGTGCACGCCGGCAGCGGGCTCTTTTGTTTTGGAATAACTGTCTGCAATAAGCGCTGGGAAACGTCGTGCGTTTTCGTTTGATCTTAACAAAAGAGGTTAACTGACAAACAAAACATCGATTCTGATTCTGAGAAACGACGCAAGGGCGCCAAACAAATTTGGAACTCTTGAGCTTGAGACGGGAAATCAAAGTAAGAAAAATGTTCAATCCACGCTCAGCACCAAGCTCAGTCAAAAATATTTAATTAACAAAATGCAGACTGCTAGACATTAAGGCCAAATTTCTGTAACATTTGTTAACTATGCATGATAAAGCAATAATATACCTTATTTTAATTAATTGTTGAACAGTAAATTGATCAAATTAACTAATTAATTATACAAACATTTACATAATGATCTCAGGAAGATTAAAATATAGAACAAAATGTAATATTTAAATCAAGCTTCCGAATATAAGTTGGAACTGCATTAACAGAGTATCATAATGGCATACCGAAATTACTTTAATTAATCAGTTCAAGCTATTTATTAACCGTACGTAACAATTCTTCACTATCGTCAGTAATCTACGTAACCAGTATCATCGGTATCTTCATGGGTGACTGCTTCGAATACAGTGTCTTTGGAAATGTTCAATTTCTAATGTGAGAAATGTCACTTGAAATAAAAGAGTAGGCTAATCTTCACACTATAAAAAATATCAAATTTAATTAATCAATATTCTAAAATAAATACTTTTGACACATGATCTTTATTGGAGTTCAAAGTTGCAACTGTTAACAAAAATTACAAAAATTGACCGGCTACGTGTAGTTCATAATAAAATCAATTTCCGCTGAAGGGTTTGTATTGCTGATTTTACGTTTAGCCGTGACTGGTAGAACCATGGGCGTCAATCCAGGGGGAGGGGGACGGGGGGACACGTCCCCCCACATTTCGATGGGTGGGAAAAACAATATCAAATGTCCCCCCCCCCCCACACACACATTTGGAAAAAGAGTAGTGTCGTGGCTCTATTTGGTTAGGGCCTACACATCTCAGGATTCATATCATCGAATATCACTCAATGTTGCTGAATGGAGAATTCCACCCAGATCTCGTGAGTTGGTACCCTGAGCTCTCTAACAATCTTAAGCTTAGTCTGCCTTTCTTTCGAGGCCAGTTCCATTCGTCGTCGGTTGAAGGGTATAGACAAATATTCAAGTCGATGAATCCAGCGGTAAGGGCTATGTTTGGTGAAGTCGAAGCTCTCTTGCGGTTGCTCCTCGTCTCCTCCGCCAGTTTGACGGAAGCCGAGAAATCTTTTAGTGCTTTGAGGCGTTTGAAGACAAGGCTACAGAGCACCATGACTCAACAGAGGCTGAACCATGTGATGGTGTGCCATATTCACCGCGAACGTCTAGCCCAGTTGAAGCCTGCGGAGTTAGCAGAGAAGTTCGTTGGTTCCTCGGAGTACAGACGCCGCATCTTCGGGCGATTCCAGTAGAAAAATAGTGCGTTTCGTCATTATCATAATAGACAATACTTCATAGCTAGAGCCAAAGCCTGTACATAGTTGTTGTTTAGTAGTAGATGGTGTTTCAAAGACGGTGCCCGTTCCCTAATATTGAGAAAATGAAATAGGGAGCATATTCCGTGGCAGCGCATCCCATGTTACCTTGTTCTTGAGTGATACCGGAGTTTACTCCACAGTGAGAACACTGGGTACACGCACGCTAGAGGGGGGTGTGGGGGTGTCTCACCCCCAAACTTGGTAAAACTGACGATAGTGGGAAAATTGGAGTGTGACAGTTGGAATTTCCGACTGTCGCACTCTAGTTTATCTAGGCCTGTTCATTTATCCCTGTGATTGTGCATGACCTAAGAAATTGAAAAATTTCTGTCAAAATTGACCTTTAACCTGCCATATTTACCACGTTTTCCTTGCCACTTTGGGAAGTTGTATCTCGCGATTCTCATACTCCACCGTACAAAACTTCGTATGATTTTGAATACTACAAAAAAAATGCCTAATAGAACTACCGTCGTAGGCGTAGGGAGCCCAATTTGATTTTTTTTTTTTTTTTTGGGGGGGGGTTGTCACGACTTGCGCGAAAAATATAACCAAATTTTTCGCGCGCTACGCGCGCGCGCGTTCCACATGATAATGTGCATATCATATAGGCATGCATCGGTTTTTACATCGCATGCAAATAACTTACAATCATTTTCCGTCTCATTACCCTTCCGTATTGGTTAGAATAATTGGGTAATAATAAAAGTTTAACCACTGAAAACACATTGCAAATTATCTTTCTTTCAGTAGGTGCCCAAAAAGTTATCAGCATATTGCCAGAATTTTCACAAAAATATTTGGTTGATGTGGGGGGCTAATAAGTTTGTGAAATGAGCGCCAGTGCGTACAAATGTATCGCAAAAAGTTCGGAACAAAAGTGCAGTCGCGAAAGATTGAGTTTCCGACTGAGACTGACCGTATCGTTGACGAGAAGCGCTAGGGTGGGGAGTACAAAGCAGCAGTCGGAATTTTCTGGCTTCAAAACCGATTTTCAGCCACTACACCCCCCCCCCCCATCATCAGGCCTTAGCTACGTCCCTGGGTACACGATGGTTACATAGTACGTTCCGACCAGAATTCACCCGATTACCAGATGCAGATCCACCTAGCAACCGAGGTAACTTGTGTGAGGACTCCAACGAACAACCACTGATTTATTTTCATGCCTTCATCACTTTAGCCACCACTCACATGGGACCTATTCTAAGTCTGACGATACATACGCATGTGTGAGGTCCTGAAAACATAATTAAAGTGGTTGTCTTGCCATCCTTGTTTCAAATTTCATAGAAATGTATTCTCGTAGACCTAGCAACCTGGTTTAACATGCTGGCGTTTGACGACTTTGGCCAAATTTGCGCTAAGCTCGCTATACTAACTCGGATCTGGGCTGTGCCTAATTAGTAAGTTATTTAAATTATTAATAATGGCGTATGAGGAAATGCACCATCTTGTGGTATGACTCCCAGGACGGCAAGTCGAGAAACTCACATGCAGTCGCGGCGGATAGCTTCCTTCGCCTATATGTCCGGGGGCATTTTGGGACATCGTTCCTATAGACCAGGGGTGGGCAACCTGCGGGCCACATGTGGCCCGCCAGTGATTTTTTTGCGGCCCGTGAGATGTCTCAAGAAAAAGAAAAAATCAATCTATTTTACATCATCACCAAAAACGAGGTAGCTGCTTAGAATTTATCTGCACTAATGATGCTGTCAGGTTGGTCTATTATCACCATTAATTATCAACTGGACTGTATTGACATTATATTTGTGAATACAGATAAGTACACACACCTATTGCTTGAACGTCCTCGGAATCAAAGGTTTGAAATCAACAGCAGGTCGTCGGTTAGGTGCGGCCCTGTCAATCTTTCACTCCTAAAATCTGGCCCATTCATTCAAAAAGGTTGCCCCCTTGCAATAGGCCTATATCTGAGGCCCTGGGGTCATTCCTTGACCGACTTGGTGCAATATAATGTGCCCATTTCGAAATAAATTTATTCACAGATTGTTAGTTGTCATGGGTTCGAACAAATGGGGTATTCTATCCTGAAACATAGGGCAAAATTGGGCTGGGGTTCCAGTTCGCCGCATCATTTGTCAACTTGCACTGGGTTCTAATGTTCATGTCAATTGGAATTACTAATAAAAGAAATAATCCACCAAAAAGGAAGGTCGCATGAACTTTATTGCAGATTTCCTGAGTGACAAATTTGTAATTTTCTCCCGAAATCACGCAACTAGATGGCTGCTATCCAGCCTGGCAAGTGCCATCTCCAGCGATCTGGCAGGTATTGAAATCTGAAACTTTCTTGGTACGCTGCGCGCCAACCGATGGTGGCGCTCCGCTTAGATAGTACTTACGGCCGGAATCCCCAAACCGATTACGCCCCCCCCCCCCCCCCACGTTTCAAATCGGATTGACGCCCCTGGGTAGAACATATCTGATTAAATTAGACACATGGAATTCTAAAGAGCAAAACATTGTCCATATATTTTTACTTTGCAATGGTAATTAAGTAAGTATATGACTGATCCCACGGTAGCAAGAACTATTCATATCGTATCAATCAATGTGGAAATGTGTGCGAGAATGATGAGCCTTCTTAATGACACTTTTAAGGCCAGAGAATTGAAAAGAAAGAATTTAAACTTAGTTTAGGGAGGGGATTCAAACAGTGCAGCAATCTCAAGAAAGCGAGTGTTTATGTTTGCTTCAAAATGTCGATATGTAATTAAATCGGTTACAGGATATTGCATATGCTTGGCAAAACAGGTCACATTTATTATTAATGTAACAGCGCCTGTGAAAGTTAAAGTTCAGATACTAAGTTTAAATTAGTTAAATGTTTTAAGTTTTACATCTATAAAGAATCGACATCAATGAATTTCTCTGAGTTTAGACTTTTATCTTTAACCTGGGTGGCATTTGATGAACTTTCTGTCACTTCTTCAATAAGCATTTGACGCGACAAAGAGTTCACGCCAAAAAAAAAAACGAATTAATGGTTTAGTAACCAATATTATATCATAGATGACTGGGTCTACTCTGTAGTGTACAGTTGGCGAAGATAGTATCCAAAACATCCACTTCATATATACGGTACCACTGAAAGATGTCACCTCGAAATGCGAAGAGATGAGTGTCGTACGCCCAACTATTTTCTTAACGTTTCACTATTCCAGTATATAGGTAGACAATACCTTTTGATTAAAGCTGTTATTATCGAGGAATATGCTTAGGTACACCGTTGTATTGTTTTATAAAACAAATCCAATGTGGTTTATTAAATACCAGGCGCAATAGTTGTAAGATTCCATATTCAATTTGCAATATCCAGTCGCGTAGCCAGCCTTCGTGGTGATAAGGGGCAAAGCGAATGCTTGTCCCAATTTTAAGAGTAATTAAAGTCAAGTTTAATTAAATCATGTGTTCATATTACTGTTCATGTCATCATGTAGACATGTTACATGCGAAGGGTCTGTTTGTGGGAAGGGGTGTGAAAATGAAATTTGATTAGGGGTTAGATGCAAAATGGTATTATCATGTGCATCATTCTATACCCATTTGTTGTGAACGATTTTGTTTGCGTGTGTTATACAATGTTAAATTTTTCATAGATACACAGCCCTGTCTACATTAACGATATGAACTATTAAGAAATATAAAATATAACAGCTAGGTAAACGTAAGTACCGTAGCTCAGTCTGAGTGATTGTTGCATTGAAGTTCAAAAGATCGTGTCATATTTTGTAAATTTGAAAGGAACATGCTAATTTAAAGTTTCATATTTATTTTCCTAACTAACCAATAAGATAAAACAGATGGTAAAAGTATGGTATAAGAAACCTGTTTTCACCAGGTAAAGGCCACATACTACAATTTTTAAGTAAGCACACAAGTGCGTACAAAGGCATAGGTAAATCCAAGACCTAATTAAAAAAATGTAGCATTTGTTCAGTTAGTACTGTATAATATTTCTTATATTGGAATATCATACCATCTTAGTTTGTCATGGCCTTTTGAAACACATTGGAAAGTTAAGGTACGATTGAAAGTGAATTCATACTGAATAGTTTGTAAAGAATCTGAGGAGTGTACATAACTTACTCAACGTTTGGACGTTAAGTATTAGAATGAACATAATCGTCACGTAAATATCCCATAGGTATGCTTGGAAAATCAACGGATCAACGAAAATGAGACCATGCATTTTATTTGATATTAAATTTAATTTGTTTCTTACGTTCTGTTCCACGTGGTTCACTAGAGAGATAATGAGCTTGTTACGGGAACCAGTGCTGTATGTAGCTGAAGTTCAAGTGTGACAGTAATGGAAACGTTACTGACAATGGGTGATGACTGATGTGTCACACAATATGAAATATATAGTTGTGAAAGGTAACAGATTGACGATTTGACGATTCAGAGGGTTGCTTTTCAACCATGATTACAGAATGAATCTTTGGCAGTTTTATGACAGTTCAATTTCTGGACCATCCGAACAATAAAATAACTTAGGTTAATACAGGGGCGTCAATCATGGGGGACAGGGGACACGTCCCCTACCTTCTGAAGGTAAGGGGACGCAATATCAAATGCCCCCCTCCCCCTAGGTTGAGTGACCGACTCGTGTAGGAGATAAGCCTGCCGGCTCATAATGATTCGTTAATTTCATAAAAGGCGCTCAAACATTGTGCTATGAGATTAGTAGTTTTCTGCTCAACCCTTATATGAAATTTAAACTTTTCAATTGGGTTGAAATAATAATTACGGCTTTAATTTATAGCTTATATAAAATGACGAACGCGGCAATTCGCCGCTGAGATTATATGCTAAGCCCAGCAGATCGTGAAAGCCTGTCGCATTCGCCAATATCATTTCCTGTATTATTATTTCTCATATCTTATAATATGTTGTATATTTACGTATACAGCATTGTAACACTTCATGTAAATTATGTGCATTCAGGTTGGTAAGCTATGCCACTCATTATATTCTTGTATTTATGTAATTATATATTTCATAGGAGTTTTGAGGCAGATACATTTACGGTGCTAAGCTGC
The DNA here is from genome assembly GCF_037975245.1 of Apostichopus japonicus. Lineage (NCBI taxonomy): Eukaryota > Metazoa > Echinodermata > Holothuroidea > Aspidochirotida > Stichopodidae > Apostichopus > Apostichopus japonicus. The sequence goes on from NC_092572.1 coordinate 10,318,363, forward strand.
TAGTAATATTGATGTAATAACCATGTTACTCATTGCACCTCAAGATATAGCTATTACTTATGTACATATCATGCGCGTATCCAGGGGGTGTTGGGGGCGCGCGCCCTCTCGGTAAGAAAAAGAGGAGAGAGAAAAAAGAGAAGAAAAAAGGGAAAAGGGAGGAAGGAGAGGAAGGAAAGAAGGGAAAAGAAAAGGAAGAAAGAGAGAAAAAGGGGAACAGCAGGGAGTAGGAGAAAAACGCCAAGACACCGGGAAGTGAAAAAGGAACAGTGACATAAGTACAACGCTGATCCCTACGCCAGTGACGGATCGAGGATTCGGAAGGGCATGCGCCTTACCATATCCCTTACACCGACAACTCCATTTTGACGTTTCCATTTTCCCTTTATCACTAATGTAAATATATATAAACTACATATTGTCTATCATAACGCGTGTGTGTGTATGGACGCCTTAAACAATTGTATAATTGTACTATGAAAACAACTGTGGCTGGTCACGAACTCGACCGAATCATCGGGGAACAAGTGACGCATTTCGGTATTAGACCAGGATCTATATGCGAACAGCACTATACCTATGCCATCCAGAGATCCTGCCATTTTGGCTGCTATTGGGTTGCCATTTTGTAAAATTTTCTGCGCTCCGCGCCAACTGATGGTGGCGCTTTGCTTTATAGTTACTGTCGTCATTTTACTATTGATGACAATGTACACGGAAACCCGAATTATCTACACGGCTAGGAGGTGTCATTTCTGCAGGTAAGTGTTATAAGCTGGCCTGCCTTTTAGCAGAAGAGTTCCCGGCCAACAAATGGTGGGGTCCTGCTTTGATGTCAAACTGTCTGCAACGTTATAATCTATTATGTTTTCTACTGCCCACTCCTGCATAGATGCTAGACAACCTTTAACCAGTGAACACCACTGTTTTATTACCCCCCCCCCCCTCAAAAAAAAAGTCGTGAAACCCTCTAGACCCCCACCAGACACACTTACACTCAGTTGGAATTTAGAGTATCTTCACCCCCTAATCATCTGATCCTAGCTACGTCCCTGATTGGTTGTCCACAGATAATTGTGCAACATTATAGGGAGGTTTGAAGTAAATTTAACGAGAAATGTAAATTTTAATATTCTGAACAAATAATGGGCTTAAAACCTTGAAAAGTGGAACTGACAGGTTTTGTAGGCCGCGACGTAGAATCACCTACAAAAGCAATTATCCACAGGAATTGCGATGAGGTCAAACATGATGTGTGACTGGTGAACATCTTCAAATAGGTTATGGATCAATACAAAAATATAGGGAATTACTCGGTTCCCAAGCAGATGTGTACATCTGGTTGGTCATTTTCAAGCCCGAAAAGTGCCTTTTCTGGTGATCTGGGGGATATTAAAACCAGAAATGTTCTTGTACGTTGCGTGCAAACTGATGGTGGCGCTCCGCTGAGATAGTAATTCGCGCCCCCGGGTTAGAAGATTCTGGATACGCGCCTGCATATGTTCACAAAATACTGTATTTGTAATCAGGTTAACTAATGCCAGAACAGGGCCGTAGCCTGAAGCCCGGGTGGGGGGGGGGGGAGGTCATCTCTCCCGTGAGATTTCTACTTCCTAAATGAAAGTAGGAAGTATTAACGACTGGATACTATTTGCTATTTCAGCCAGATTTAGTTACATGATCATATCATTTATTCTGACTTCTAGTCAGTAATGTGGAAAATCAAGGTTCTATGCACGTTTTGCAGGCATGGCGTTCCAAAACATTACAAGGTTTACTCATAACTTATTTGCACGATCACGGATACGATGAACGTGCCTTTTGTTTTGGTTTTGACGAATTTGGTAAGAATAACAGTAAATGGAGTATAATATGAAACTACGGTTCATAAATATATGTATTACGTTATATGCTTTCTATAGGCCTGTCGGTTTTATTGTTAGCCCCTATATCAGTGACCCATGTTTAAATAAGAATAGTGAGGCACAGACCCCTACACGGATACCTAATCAGCTGCCCGCCCCCCTCCCAACAGTTGATCCCTTTTGGCATGTAATACTAATAATGATAACACAACCTTACGATGAATTTTTAACCTACATTCCCTATATGGTTTCCCTTCTTCATATACGGCTACCACCAGAATGCCCTAGAGTGCATATATACATATATTCAATTACCTGTGTAAATCAATGAATAAAGCAGAGCTTATAAATTCCATGTTTCCCCTATTAAGTGATTCTAGTGAATAACATTTTACTAATTTACTTCTTTTGTTTAGCCCAGATGCAATTAATAAAGCATGGGAAGTGCCATTTCCGGCAATCTAGGAGTAATTTTGTTGATATATCATTCACTCATTCACTTATAACGAAATGAAAAGCGACTATTTAACAATTTGTATCACACCAAGGCCATATCGTCAATCTTGTCAGCATAATTGGGAAATACTTGAGCAACTTACAAACATATTAGAAATGTAACATAAAGTAGGCTAGTATCCGAAATTATAAAAACGACTGATTTTTCTTTTCATTATCTTAGTAAGTTACTATGTTTCTATCTGCAATTTATTTACGAACAGTTAGACAGATTCCGTTCTAGATTTAATACATCCTAAGGATTATAAAGTAAATCGTTTTTTGTTTTTTTTTAGTTTCTTTAGCACTCAAATTTCGTAGCAAATTTTAAATTGTTAGAGCTTTCATTTCGATTTTGATATTTTTCGCTCTCGATTGTGAAGTTATCCATACATCGAAATTGATTCTTTCTACTTTTATAACATATTGTCATATAGGCACACGGTCGTTCTTTTACAATCGATTTACTGTTCTATATTTTATCATTCTATATAGTATTGCTATGCAGGCATTGTCACAAAGCCAATATTGGCCTTTGGTTACGAGCTTCATTGATAGTCGAGCCAACGTACAAGTATATTATGAGCAATATTAATATAATGCCAATGATTTAAAGTCCAGGGGATATTTATTTTTGAACGATGACAAAGGAAAACAATATTTCTAAACATCCTGTTTGTATAAAACTCTCTATACAGAGTTTTCGAGGATGCTGGTGATTAAAATTATTGCAATTGGCACCACAAGAGAACTGGGAGTACAAATATATGATATCACGCAGGCTTAACACATTTTGCTTTCCTTTCATTGTACTTTCATGATTTAACCTGAGATTAAATCGAGTTTTAAACTTATTTAGTAAACTGCGAAGTTAAACATTCCTACCACTGACTGCAAAGTGTTCACAATGACATACAACCCCATTTAAGGAAAATTGATGTACATTGCTTCAAGTTCACTTTTGGTATGAAATTGATGACCTGACACCTTGGTGATAACATAAAATACTTCGTAAAGACGGTACCCTAGAAATTCATATCAAGTGTAGCCACGCCGTTAAAATTAATTCCCTTTTCATCAATAACAAATCCATTTTCACTTGGCAAAATAGCAGTTCCAAGATTTTACCGCTTGATCGCCAACAAGTTTCTGATGTTTGCTACCATTCGGGTACTTTGTAACTATTTAGTCGTATCGACACACCTATTTCATCTATATCTATTATTTGCCGACGATTTACTGAATAATCACAACAGTGACTTCCTCTTTTGTTCATCATTTGAATGGGATGTTCTCAATGAGTAACTTTTGAAGGGAGTCTGTTCTGTTATACGGAAGGTCGGGAAAACTACGAAACTGCAGCGTCTTACTTGCTACACATTCAATTCTTATTTACGGCTTGGCTTGCCTATAAAGAGTGGTTATTCTGTGTAAAATTGTTAAATTCAAAGCGCCAGGGGTGCACTCTGTACAATCTTAACACTTGGGTAATACGCACTTAGTGACAATTATTCAAAGCCGATTTATACGCTTTAACACACCAGTATAATCACAGCGATATGGAGTTTTAATATCTCATGTATTATGCAGTTGATAATTTCGAACGTAATAAAACAAATATAAAAAAAAACGTGACTACAAACCGTTAAATTCATTACATTGTTGATGTTAGCCTGTACATGAACGGGAGAAAGCAATCCTCGTACATTGTGCAATGATGTATACTGTCTGTGATTTTTATTTTTTCTTATTCCAAGAATTGTATTCTTATCGTGGAATAATTGATGGAAATTGAAGTGATTTAAATAAAAAATAATTATCAACAGTTATTTTTACGACGCCATAGCGACCACAAATTTGGGAGAATCCCACAAGGACTTATTGATTACAACTTACACGTCGTGTCGCTTCCAATATAACATTTTAACTTATATTTGGAAGGTCATTTCAGATGGGAAAACCGTAGATTGGTCTTTGGATGAAAACACCCACCTTACTATGGCCCGGCCGGGTATCGAACCCAGAACCATCCGATTGATTATCCTCATTGCTTCAAATGCCACCACCGTCATCCACTCGGCCGCAGCACCGCTTGAGAAATAATAATGACATGAAGTTGTTTCCAATTGTCTCCAAACGACTTGTGAAGAATGCTTACATGAATCCGTCATCGGTGGCTGTGGTATGGTTACGTTGACCGTTGTCTCTCTGACTTCGTTGTCATATCTGAGCATGGTTTCTATATATGTTGTAGTATATGTTGGTTAGCATATCGATATTTTACTTACAACGATAGAAAATACATAAGTAAAATGAAAATTTGTAACTAACTTTATGATCACATCATATCAGTAGTGTATACAAGAAATTGTAATACGTCAGTAGATACCTACAAACTTTTAGTTCATGATATTTCCTATTGGCCTAACTAAAATGTAGAAAGAGACATAAGCTCTGCAAGATATAAACGGGTAGGTGAAGTAAATGAGTTGATGATTCACAGTTAGCGTGAATACAATAAGTCCTTCACATACTTGCTGTCGTTTCCTTGTAAATCTACTCGCTTTTTCATATTGCCTCTCGATCTCATTAACACCATTCAGTCGAGGTCACATCGATCGATACGACATGAAATAAAAAATTTAATATCAAGTCAAACTTGTGAGCCTTCTTATCAAATATAGTAACTGCAGGACCCGGTAACAATTATCAAATGAATCTTGTTAAGAACACTGTATTGATGAACTTATATAGAGGACTGCATTCTTAATGGTTCAGTTTGGTCGTTTATGTAGACATTGTTGTATAAGGCCTTGGTCTTGGCCTTCAAAGTTAAAGCTAAAGTTTCAAGGTGTACAGTCTTGTATCAAGGCAAGGCCTTCTCACATGAACTTTACAACAGTTAACCCCTGTTAATTGGTAAATTGTCAAACCTACACACTCAACTGTGCACGATTCAAACATTCGCTTCCAGTGTTCTACAAAGTGTCCAATGGGGGTCCTTACCATACGGTGCCGCCACAAACCATCGCAAGCAACTATATATATATATATATATATATATATATATATATATATATATATATATATATATATATATATATATATATATATATATATATATATATATATATATATATATATATATATTATATATATATATATATATATATATATATATATATATATATATATATATATTTATATATATATACAAGTTACCCACCTTGGTAAAATGAGGCAATGGAGATCAAATGCCTCGCCCAAGGACACAACGTAATGATCTAGATAGGACTTGAACATGCAAGCTTTCGATCGCAAGTTCTTTGTCTTAGCAAATTGACCAGTAATCACCTTTAACGGGAGGTACTTTTTTTGTCAACTAATCCTTTATTGTATATGGTCTTTACATTACAAAACGTAAATACTTTCCTTTTTATCCACTTCACTAACCCTCTTTCACTGTAACCATTTATTCAAATTGCTAGCCCATATTCTAAGAGTGAGATTTAATTTTGTTTTCACCAAAAGCATCAGGTTCTTTTTCCATTATTGTTATTATCAAACAGAAATGAAAGTCAAAATTCACGACAGATCAAGAAAAAAATCGTTTTATGTTGCCATGGTGCTCGTTTGTTTTAGCTCGGCATGGACAAATAATATTACCGAATGCGGTTGACGATTGAGTATATATAATTTGTACAGAGGATATTCGTTCTTCACATGTTCAAACTGAACACATCCAATACATTCAGAAATGGAGTGCTGTAACCCAAGTTTCATCTTTCTCTGTATTCTATCTACGGTTATAACATATTTAGTCGGAGCAGGTAAGTGTCAAATGTAGGATGTCAAATTTGTTATTATATTTTGCACAATTGACCAGAAATTATGAAGGGTGATAATATTCTCAGAGATACATTTATTTTTTACTTCAGTCATATTGGTATTATTACGATATATGCAGTTCTTTTGAGGGAACTTTACACGTAGGTTACAACTACGGTAACCATTCTTTTGAGAAATATATATTTAAATGTAAGCTTATCGATGCTTCAAAGTTGTCTCTCTCTATACGCATCACATAGTTTAAGTAAAGTAGGTCTTGCTGATTGGTTCTTTTGTGGTAAACTTTATCTCAATAGACAAAAAACAAACGGGAGGTGTTCGTTTGTTACTAAGAAATAAAACACGATTACCACATCGTTTGGGTTGTTGTATATACTTACTATGATAGAGTTCTGGCTTCTATTTGCCAACCGAAAATGTTGTGCAGCAGCAATAACAATAAAAACCAAGATGGGTTTTAATGACACTACTTTATATCACACTGTGCTTCTCAGTACATTCAGATGGCGTGGCTTGCTATTCCAGCGAGTTGAATGCACGGCGTCATGTTGTACTGAAGTCCATTGATTGTCCCGACGAAGTGGACTCTCATATTTTGATCATCCCAACGCAAAACGTCAACATTATGACCCTTCTTGGTAAGTTGATTGAAATCGACAGCTCTACTTGCAAACACTCATATTTTTACAATTTGTTCACAGGGGATATAAGATTATCCAGTGAACATGGACTTGGCTAAACTTGATTACCTAATAACATTCCTGAGAGTTTTCTGTATCTTTTGCTGAAAACCACATTTACCAAATAACATGATCAATCGCAATACGAGGCATAATTTGTTTCTTCAAATGTGGTGATTTTTGTGATATTAAACTGGCAACAGCAGAACCAATGTTGTAATCAGAGCAAATGAGCTGAAAATGTATTTTTCTTTATAATATTTCAATCATATATCCACAAAGAAAATAAGAGTTGCAATTACAGGAAATTATAAGAAATATAACGTTGCCAAATATCCAACTTAATCAGGTTTCAAGAATAGATGTTGAACAATATATATCCGTATGGCATCACCAGCTGTGTGATTTCCTTCCGGGGAAGGGGAAGGTTTACCAGGTCAAAGTATATTATATTCAAGTAACCTTTTGTTCAGTTAGGGAAAGTGGGTTCCTTGTTCGAAGCCGGGGCGAGTCGGTTGGTCAGAAGGAATGTGAATCGGCAAATTCCTCTCGTACCATATGTGTTAGTTGCCATCTATAAGAGGCTCTTAGACTTTCTTTTATGTAATAGTAATTTGTTCCCGTATATAATCGGGTCATGATCTACAAGAAATGATAGCATGTTTACAGCATTTGCAATTAATTCTTCATATATCGTATTTTATAGACATCCCTGATCATAGCAGATCAAGTGAGACTTCCCCCGTTATAGTCACCAATATAATTTTCGCAGCTCCGAGAACAGATTTATGCTTTTAAGCTTTTGTAAAGAGAAAACAAACACTTTTATTTTCACTCTGTAAGGGTTTCTACTCACCGACCTAGTGCACTATTAAAATGTTCACTTGCAATCAATTACTTGCAGTAAAAATGTCACTCATTATGGACGCTTCATAATCCGAGGAGACTTGCGTGGCCAATAATAACAATACTATTGTCTTGTTGTCATACCAGGGCTCTCTGGCCATTTTCTTTTGACTGGTTACCTAATCAGAAGGAACTATTACACATTTCAATTCCAACGATTTAAAGTTTGAGTATATAGAGAACAGAAAACTAATTAGGAGCTATCATATTTCTTTAAAGCCATTTAAACTAGTAGAAGTAAATGTTTGGCTAGAACGTGATTCAAAGTAGTGACCTCAGGGGTACAAAGCCCTCTCCTCCACCAACTGAGTTTTCCAGCACTTCAGCACTGGCGATTCCGACATGACATTTCTTTGTCAGGAATAGCCAGACACAGTGATATTTACCACAATGTAGGATTATTCGATAAAATCCAGGAAGCCACAGTAAAGGATTTCAAGGGAAGTTTTGTAAATATATATATTTTTAGAACACAGCAGTGTATGATGTTAATATTTTTACGTTGAGTATTTGATCTGTCAACAGCAAAGGCAAATGAATTGCTGTCAACAAGATCTGTGGATAATGAGGATCACAACAACATGTTAAGTGAATCTAGTTCTTCTGGTAAGCACCAAGCTGACTTTATAATGTGTCTTGTTTTTTTGGAAACATGCTAAACATCATTATATTACCGCTGTAATTAGAACAAACATGGCATGTTCCAGTACAGCTTCCAGTTCAGGTAATCAAGATCACTTCTTGATTCCCGTTTTCAAGTGAACCTGGAATAGAATTCACTCCGACGACCCACTCGCAGTAACATCGCACTGTCCATTCATCGTGATGCGTCGCCTAACATAAAAACCCTTTTTTTTTGGGGGGGGGGGGGGGGGATTACTGTTTCTCATAAACAGCAAACTTTACTGACATTGTTTGTCTTGTTCTCTTTAAACGTTGCCCACTTTCTTTGAAATATTTGTTTTATTCTATCTCGATAATTTGTTGCTATTGTAAAGAAAACCTTAAATTAATAGAAATATATATGCTATATATAAATGTTTTTTCTCTATATATGTTTTCTTTGCAAGTGGCATCTTTGTTTCCGTTAAACGGAATCACCAGCGGTGTGACAACATCCAAGAAGACAACACATTCGGTTACTCAAAAGTTTCCGTTAAACGGAATCACCAGCGGTGTGACAACATCCAAGAAGACAACACATTCGGTTACTCAAAATATTACTACGCCAAAACTAATAAAGCACAAAATATCAACGCCAAAAATACCAACATCCGAAAGAAATACGCCCAAAATAACAACGCCCATCATGACAGTGCCCCTGTTACCTGTCAATGATTCCAGTGAGTAAATGGATTCATTTTGGGCTATTGTTTGAAGGACTGTTTCTGTAATTTGTTAGGACTTACCAATATATATGGTTTCTGTGTGCCTACTTCATTGTAAGCAATCGTGATATTATTCACTCTTTAGATCCCATCACTTATAACGAAATGAATAGCGAAATATTTCAACAATTTTGATTACACCAATGTCGCATCTCTTGAATCTTGTCAGAATAATTGGGAAATACTTTAGCAACCTACCAACATAGTAAAATTGTAACATAAAGTGGGCTAGTACCCAAAATTATGAAAACGATTGATCTGTCTTTTCATTATCTTTACCATGTTTCTACTACTTTACTATGTTTCTATCTAAAAAGACATATTATTTACGTGACAGCTAGACATATTCTGTTTTACATTTATACCATCCTTAGGATTAAAAGGTACATCGATTTTTGAAAGATTCTTTAGCACTCACATTTCGTAGCACATTTTAAATTACTAGAGCTTTTTTGTCGATTTCATTTGATATTTGTCGCTATTGATTGTGAAGTTAATCCATACATGGAAATTGATTTTTTCTTACAATCGATTAACCGATCTAGAATATATCATGATATAAATTATTTCTATGCAGGCATTTTGTCAAAGCTAATATTGGCCTTTGGTTATGAACGTCATTGATCATACTTCCTGCATGCAAGAAAATCATGAGCAATGTTAATATAATGCCGATGCTTTAAAGTCCAGGGGAGATTTATTTTCGAATGATGACAAACGAAAAAAATATTTCTAAACATCATTAAGTTTATTATATAACTCTCTACACAGAGTTTTCGAGGATGCTGGTGATTAAAATTATTGCAGTTTGTACCATAAAATAACTGGAAGCCAACAAATATGATATCATGCAGGCAAAGTTACACACGGATAGCAAATCATTTCGCTTTGCTTTCAATTGTACTTTAATGATTTAACCTGAGATTAAATACGGTTTTAAGCTCATTTCATGGGATGTGAAGTTAAACATTCATACCATTGACTGCAGGCTGTTCACATTGACCCAGCTTTAAGGAAAATGGATGTACATTACTTCAAGTTCACTTTTTGTACTTTAATGATTTAACCTGAGATTAAATACGGTTTTAAGCTCATTTCATGGGATGTGAAGTTAAACATTCATACCATTGACTGCATTGTTGCTAACATAATTATATGGTAGAGACTTTACCCTGGAAATTCAAATCAATTTAACCACGATGTTTACATATTATTCTCTTTTCATCAATAAAAAAATCCATTTTCATTTGGAAAAATAGCAGTTCCAAGATTTCACCGCTTGATGACCATCAAGTTTCTCATGTTTGCTACCATTCGGGTATTTTGTAACAATTTAGTCGTATGTATACACCCATTTCATCTATATCTATTATTCGCCAACGATTTACTGAATCGTCACAACAGTGACTTCGTCTTTTGTTTATCATTGTAATAGGATGTTCTGAATGGGTAGCCTATGGAGGGAGTCAGTACTGTTATATGGAAGGGCGCGAAACCTGGCAAAATGCAACATCTTATTGCAGACAGTACACCCAGTACTCATATTTAGTAACGGTGGAATCAATAGAAGAAAATACCTTCCTCAACGATCTTGTACAGGAAAGGAACACGGATGGTTTCAGGGACACTTGGATTGGTCTCAATGATTTGGAAGTGGATTGTGAGTTTTTTTAGCTTCTACTATACTAAGCGCATCGCTTTTATCCTTTGCAATCTCGGTAGTTGAGTTGAAGTTATACGAAAAGGTAGAGCATTGCCGTAATCAAGCCTACTCCAGAGAACAGCATGAATACGTTTCTCAGTGGCAGGCGTAGTAAGATAATTTCTAAGTTGCCCCACCCGCCTAATATGAAGCATTGTCGACGTACATATGTGGCTAACTTGCTGATCAATAGAAAGGTGAGTGAAAACTTGTCAGAGAACACGAACACGCCAATGCATTTAGTTTTTGAGATCCAAATAGAAATCCGTGTCTTCATTATCGAATATATGTATGTATATATATATATATATACGAATAAGAAAAATGCATTGGTTTTCTTAATAAGGCCATCCATCCCCATTCCATGTATATTGTAATTGAATACGATGTGAGGGCCTACTAGATGTCGATGCGGTTGATATGGTGGGGAGGGTTAATAGAACATTATGAAATAAATACATGAATCATTCGTTTACCTGGTGTATTACTGGGTAACTTGACATGATACTTTATCCATTTTTACGTCACATGATATTGTACTGTAATTCACCTTGTTCGTATTGTATTGTGAAAAGTTCAGACAGAGTGACAAAATAAAACGATTCACAATATGACTATTTTGTTAAATTCATCAGACTGAAAAATATAATTATCACCAGCCAGTTACTATCCTTCGTCAATAACGGTAACCTTCTCCTTTCGAATTTTATTCCAGTTGAATGGATAACGGAATCTGGCGAGCCAGCAACTTTCTTCAACTGGGAAACTCAACATGGAGATCCACAAGGCAATACTCCCGGGGAGAGTTGTGTTTTCATGACTATTTTATACGATGGTAGATGGCTCGATGGTGAATGCGGGAGTGTTAAGCATTACATATGCGAAAACAGGTTATAAATATTGACCTTTTTACTGGCTGGATTTGAAGCGATTCTCGGCCGACATTCAGATTTCAGTCTTGAGCATTTTGATCCCGTCAGAATCTTCGTTATATAGAAAGATGATTTCTTTTGAAGATAAAAATGCTTGGATTTTGAGACAAAGGTTGTATTTGGGCAAGGCCTTACTTAATCCTTTTGGGACCAAGATGAAACATATACATTGAGCACCACCAACGAGGGCCTTTCGGTGCTTGGAAAAATAGGGGCGCATGGTAATTTCTCCGTATGCCGGTAGTACATTTTGCCTTTGGACAGTGATTAATGGTCATGTCATTTTTTGGAAAGATAGAGAAACATACAAATGTAGAGATGGAAACTCCATAGACCGCGAAAGCTTTCAACATTAAACTTAACAGAATACAAATATCATTACAGAGAATCAAACCATTTGCACGTAGAAATATCTCTTCATCTTTGTATTTGCTGTTATTAAACGATATGGAGTTTTATTATCTCATACCATATGTATTTGTGTGAGCGACCACAAATTTGGGGGAATCCCACACGGGCTAATTTATTACAACTTACACGTCGCGTGGCTTTCAATTCAACATTTTAACTTAAATTTGGAAGGTCATTTCAGATGGGAGAACCGTACATTGCTCTTGGATGAAAAACCCACCCTACTATGACCCGGCCCGGTATCGAACCCAGAACCACCCAATTTCTCTACTTGTACCGCTTGAGAAATGATAATGACAATCAGTTGTTTACAATTGTCACTAAACGATTTGTTAAGAATGCTTACATGAAACCGTCTTGGGTGGCTGTGGTATGGTTACATTGACCGTTGTCTCTCTGACTTTGTTGTCATATCCGAGCATGGTTTGTATTTGTGTTGTAGTATATGTTAGTTATTATATCGATATTTTACTTACAACGATAGAAAAGAAATCAGTAAAATTAAATTTGTAACTGTCGTTATAATCCCAGCATAATAGTTGTGTATACATTTCGGACTTTCCGTGTTTTTTGTTCAATTAGGTAAAGTTTAAAGAACATGCGATAAGGACTAGACTATTTGTGATTTTGAAAAGTAAAAATTTGTCATTATTTTTAAGAGTTTTAATACATAATTGCAAGAAGTAACGTATTGTATATACCAGGAACCTCTGTGTTGTAACCGTTGAACGTGATATCTGTTAGTGTTTTGGTTTATGTAGTGCTTATGGTGATAATTAGAAAGTAATAAAGGCATGAAACGTTTGGCAATATGCGATAATTTATTTGGTTGTAACATATGTAAATGCGTTAATGTGTGTGGCGTATATACACTAGTTGTTATCAGCCCAAATGTTCAGAAGTAGATTCTATAACAATTGAACAAAGTTTCTAAGGATGATAGTAAATTACATCATCATATCATGCTTATTCAAATGGATTAATTAAAATTTTCGATATGGTACTCAAGCTTTGCCTCATCGTCTGAGTCTAATTTCCTAACAACTACCTGTAGCAGATAAGCACTGGAACTATTTGCGGTAGAAACATGTTTTGCAGAAATGACATTTACTTCTACAGTACAGTGTATTTGATATTGTTTTTCTCATTTTCCTTTTAATTATATTCATAGCTTTACAATGTCACTTGCTACAATGGTGTTTTATTAGTTTCATATATAAATATTAGACGTAACTTTTATAATAATTCTAAATATATATCTATGGTACTTTTATGTCAATGTTCTATGTATTCTGTGTTAATTTCTCTACTTTTTGTATTGGTTTGTTGATTTAACTGACTACTGAGGACCTCAGTTAATAAAAGACCTGAATAACTCTCGACTATTACAGTTGCAAGTTGAATAAGTAAAAAGTAAAAAGTTGCTGATTAGCCAATACTTCATTTGAATATCATATGAATCAGATTGGGTTATATCGTATAACATAGCCTCCAAGATTATGGCAAACAGTTGCGGCCTCCATGAAGTAAAAAGTCAACAGTAAAATGGTAAGGATTACAAGAGTTGTTAACATGTTATGCGTTACTGCCTTATTCTAACAGCACATGGGCCTTTTATAAGAAATTATAAAAGAATTAAACCGAAATTGTCACGTAATGGGTTTCTTAAGTAGGTACTTAAACGATCTATCATCCATATAGACAAAGGTGATGTTTATGAAACAAAATTTAACTACCGTATTTTGTGAGACTAATTTTGTTTATCGAGAAAGCGATTATTTTCATTGTGTTTTTTATTTACCCTTCAGCATTGTTGTTTAAAATTAAATGTTAATTAAGTCACTTGAAGTTCAATATATCAGACAACGGAAATTGCTTCACTGATTTGTTTCATAAATGAAATGAGCTCTAGGAAACACAGTTTTTATGTTCAGCGCATTTTATTCGCGTAATTACTAACATTCATATACAAAGGCACTTTAAATAAAGACCACTTTTAATAGTCAGTTGTGTGTACTAGCAAACTTTCTGTTTATGTGCAAGCAGTGACGTATACAATAAACTGATACAAGCAGTGGCGCACGGTGACAAGACATCTGTAATTATTGGAGCCCACCCTCTCATAACACAATGTAACAATTTGTCCGTCTCAGTGGAAGTATCCGTAGGTGGTGTAACCGGAACACCAACTACATAAATACTTTCTTTAGACAATGCATGCTTTATCTTGAATCCTTTTGCTAACATAAATATCATGTAAAGTTATGAAAGAATGTGTTTGTGATTATTCACGTCACTCCTTCCTTTGCAAGTGAGGTAAAGAAAACGCTTAAATGCACATTTTATGCTTTCAACCTGTAACGTATTGGGACCTGGTTCTTCGAAAAGGATCCGACTTTTGTGGGAAAAAAAGCTAAGTAGCCATGTGAAAAGTTAAATTCAGGATCAGTCTGGAGCCTAAAGGTAGCGACAACGAAACCACCAGCCACAATTGGCTTCCACGAGGGTAGTGATGAAGTCCTCTGGAAATGGAAGTACACAGGTGTTTACAATTTTTGAATTAACAAGATTTATTACATGCAAAATAGTATGATAATTTACAAACACAATTTATTTTCATGAAATCCTAATACGCCAGTAGAGAACTACAAACTTTTATTTCATGATTTGTCATATTGGCCTATCTAATATGTAAAAAAAAGAGACGAAAGCTCTGCAAGATATAAACGGGAAGGTGAAGTATATGAACTTATGATTCACAGTAAGCGTGAATACAATAACGCCTCCACTAACTTGCTGTCGATTCCTTGTAAATCTACTCGCCTTTTCATATTGCCTCGCGATCTCATTCACACCATTCAGTCGAGTTCACATCGATCGATACGACATGAAATCAGAAATGTAATATCACGTCAAACTAGTGAGCCTACTTATTAAATATAGTAACTGTTGCAGGACCAAGAATCAAGGGAACCGAGCTCGGCATGAACAAATAATATTACCGAATGCGGTTGACGATTGATTATATATAATTTGTACAGAGGATATTCGTTTTTCACATTTTCAAACTGAACACATCCAATACATTCGGAAATGGAGTGCTGTAACCCAAATTTCATCTTTCTCTGTATTCTATCTACCGTTATAACATATTTAGTCGGAGCAGGTAAGTGTCAAATGTAGGATGTCAAACTTGTTATTATGTTTTCACAATTGACCAGAAAGTATGAAGGGTGATATTATTCTCAGAGATACATTTGTTATTTACTTCAGTCATATTTGGTATTATTACCATAATATCTGCAGTTCTTCTGAGGGAACTATACACGTAGGTTACAACTACGGTAACCATTCTTTTGAGAAATATATATATTCAAATGTAAGCTTGTCGATGCTTAAAAGTCTCAACACGCATCACACAGTTTAAGTAAACTAGGTCTTGTTGATTGGTTCTTTTGGGGTAAATTTTATCTCAATAGACAGAAAAAAAAACGGGAGATTTTCGTTCGTAACTAAGAAATAAAACAGTATTACCATATCGTTGGGATTGTTGTATATACTTAATATGATAGGGGTCTTGCTTCAATTTGCCAACCGAAAATGTTGTGCAGCAGCAATAACAATAACAACCAAGATGGTTTTTAATGACAGTACTTTATGATCACACTATGCTTCTCAGTACATTCAGATGGCGTGGCTTGCTATTCCAGCGAGTTGAATGCACGACGTCATGTTGTACTGAAGTCCATTGATTGTCCCGACGACGTGGACTCTAATATTATATACATCCCAACGCATAACGTCACCGTTATGACCCTTCTTGGTAAGTTGATTGAAATCGACAGCTCTACTTGCAAGCACTCATATATTAACAATTTGTTCACGTATGATATTAAACTATCAATTGAACATGGACCTGGCTAAATTTGATTACCTAATAAGATTCCTGACAGTTTTCTCTATCTTTTGCTGAAAACCACATTTACCAAATAACAGGATCAGTCGCAAAGATACAAGGCATTATTTGTTTCTCCAAATGTGGTGATTTTTGTGACATTGAATCTGGCAACAGCAGAACCAATGTTGTCATCAGAGCAAATGAACTGGAAATGTCTTTTTCTTTATGATACTTCATTCATATACCCGCAAAGAAAATAAGAGTTGCAATTATATGAAATTCTAAGAAATATAACGTTGTCAGATAGGCCAAATATCCAACTTATTCAGGTGTCAAGAATAGCTGTTGAACAATATATACTCGTATGGCATCACCAGCTGTAGGAGTTCCTTCTGGGGTAGGGGAAGGTTTACCAGGTCAAATTATATTATATTCAAGTAACCTTTTGTTCAGTTAGGGAAAGTAGGTTCATGTTCGAAGCCGGAGCTAGTCGGTTGGTCAGAAAGAATGTGAATCGTCAAATTCCTCTGGTACCATATGTGTTAGTTGCCATCTATAAGAGGCTCTTAAACTTTCTTTTATGTAATATTAATTTGTTCCCGCATAAAATTGGGTCATGATCTACAGAAATTATAGCAAACTTAGAACGTTTTCCATTAATTATTCATATATCGTATTTCATAGACATCCCTAATCATAGCAGATCAAGTGAGACTTCCTCCGATTATAGTCACCGAAATTATATTCGCAGCTCTGAGAACAGACTTTTGCTTTTAAGCTTTTGTAAAGAGAAAACAAACACTTTTATTTTCACTCTGTAAGGATATCTACTCACCGACCTAGTGCACTATTAAAATGTTCACTTGCAATCAATTACTTGCACTAAATCTTGACTCATGATGGACACTTTATACACCGAGGAGACTTGCGTGGTCAATAATTATGATACTATTTCCTTTTTGTCATACCGGGGCTCTCTGGCCATTTTCCTTTGATTGGTTACCTAATCGGAAGGAATTATTGCACATTCCATTTCCAATAATTAGGAGCTATCATAATTTTTTAAAGCCATTTTATTTATTATTATTATATATTATATTATTATTAACTAGCAGAAGTAAATGTTTGGCTTGAACATAATTCAAAGTAGTGACGCCAGAGGTACGAAAACCTTTGCTCCACCAACTGAGTATTCCAGCACTTCAAACACTGGCCATTCCGATATAATCATGTCTTTGTCAGGAGGATGTCGTCGGAATACACAGCAACATGCATGCCATGACACAGTGATATTTACCACAATGTAGGATGATTTGATAGAACCCAGAAAGCCACAGGAAGGGATTTCAAGAGAAGTTTTGTGAATATATATTTTTGCAGAACAGAACATGTTATGATGGTAATATATTTACGTTGAGTATTTGATTTGTCAACAGCAAAAGCAAATGAATTGCTCTCAACAAGAGCTGTGGATAATAAGGATGTCAACAACATAGTAAAGGAATCTAGTTCTTCTGGTAAGCCTAAGGCTGACTTTCTAAGGTATAACGTTTTCGGAAACATGCTAAACATCATTATATTACCGCTGTAATTAGAACAAACATGACATGTTCCAGTACAGCTTCCAGTTCAGTTAATCAAGATCACTTCTTGATTACCGTTTCAAGTGAACCTGGAATAGAATTCACTCTGACGACACATTCGCAGTAACATCGCACTGTCCATTCATCGTGATGGGTCGCCTAACATAAAAACCTTTTTTTTTGAGGGGGAATTACTGTTTCTCATAAACAGCAAACTTTACTGACATTGTTTGTCTTGTTCTCTTTAAACGTTGCGCACTTTCTTTGAAATATTTGTTTTATTCTATCTCGATAATTTGTTGCTATTCTAAAGAAAACCTTAACTTATAGAAATATATATGCTATATATAAATGTTTTTTCTCTATATATGTTTTCTTTGCAAGTGGCATCTTTGTTTCCGTTAAACGGAATCACCAGCGGTGTGACAACATCCAAGAAGACAACACATTCGGTTACTCAAAATATTACTACGCCAAAACTAATACAGCACAAAATATCAACGCCAAGAATACCAACATCCGAAAGAAATACGCCCAAAATAACAACGCCCATCATGACAGTGTCCCTGTTACCTGTCAATGATTCCAGTGAGTAAATGGATTCATTTTGGGCTATTGTTTGAAAGGACTGTCTCTGTAATTTGTTAGGACTTACCAATATATATGGCTTCAGTGTGCATACTTCATTGTAAGCAATCGTGATATTATTCACTCTTTAGATCCCATCACTTATAACGAAATGAATAGCGAAATATTTCAATAATTTTGATTACACCAATGCCGCATCTCTTGAATCTTGTCAGAATAATTGGGAAATACTTTAGCAACTTACCAATATAGTACAATTGTAACATAAAGTGGGCTAGTACCCAAAATTATGAAAACGATTGATCTGTCTTTTCATTATCTTTACCATGTTTCTACTACTTTTCTATGTTTATATCTAAAAATAAAATTTACGTGACAGCTAGACATATTCTGTTTTACATTTATACCATTCTTAGGATTAAAAGGTACACCGATTTTTGAAAGTTGCTTTAGCACTCACATTTCGTAGCACATTTTAAATTACTAGAGCTTTTTCTTCGATTTCATTTGATAATTGTCGCTATTGATTGTGAAGTTAATCCATACATGGAAATTGATTTTTTCTTACAATCGATTAACCGATCTATAATATATCATGATATAAATTATTTCTATGCAGGCAGTTTGTCAAAGCCAATATTGGCCTTTGGTTATGAACGTCATTGATCATACTTCCTGCATGCAAGAAAATCATGAGCAATGTTAATATAATGCCGATGCTTTAAAGTCCAGGGGAGATTTATTTTTGAATGATGACAAACGAAAAAAATATTTCTAAACATCAAGTTTATTATATAACTCTCTACACAGAGTTTTCGAGGATGCTGGTGATTAAAATTATTGCAGTTTGCACCATAAAATAACTGGAAGCCAACAAATATGATATCATGCAGGCAAAGTTGCACACAGATAGCAAATCATTTCGCTTTGCTTTCAATTGTACTTTAATGATTTAACCTGAGATTAAATACGGTTTTAAGCTCATTTCATGGGATGTGAAGTTAAACATTCATACCATTGACTGCAGGCTGTTGATATTGACCCAACTTTAAGGAAAATGGATGTACATTACTTCAAGTTCACTTTTTGTACTTTAATGATTTAACCTAAGATTTAATAGGGTTTTAAGCTTATTTCATGGGATGTGAAGTTTAACATTCATACCATTGACTGCAGGCTGTTCACATTGACCAAACTTTAAGGAAAATGGATGTACATTACTTCAAGTTCACTTTTGGTATGACATTGATCACGTGACACATTGTTGCTAACATAATTATATGGTAGAGACGGTACCCTGGAAATTCAAATCAATTTAACCACGATGTTTACTAATATTCTCTTTTCATCAATAAAAAAAATCCATTTTCATTTGGAAAAATAGCAGTTCCAAGATTTCACCGCTTGATGACCATCAAGTTTCTGATGTTTGCTACCATTCGGGTACTTTGTAACTATTTAGTCGTATGTATACACCCATTTCATCTATTATTCGCCAACGATTTACTGAATCGTCACAACAGTGACTTCGTCTTTTGTTTATCATTGTAATAGGATGTCCTGAATGGGTAGCCTATGGAGGGAGTCTGTACTGTTATATGGAAGGGCGCGAAACCTGGCAAAATGCAGCATCTTATTGCAGACAGTACACCCAGTACTCATATTTAGTAGCGGTGGAATCAATAGAAGAAAATACCTTCCTCAACGATCTTGTACAGGAAAGGAACACGGATGGTTTCAGGGACACTTGGATTGGTCTCAATGATTTGGAAGTAGATTGTGAGTTTTTTAGCTTCTACTATACTAAGCGCATCGCTTTTATCCTTTGCAATCTCGGTAGTTGAGTTGAAGTTATACGAAAAGGTAGAGCATTGCCGTAATCAAGCCTACTCCAGAGAACAGCATGAATATGTTTCTCAGTGGCAGGCGTAGTAAGATAATTTCTAAGTTGCCCCACCCGCCTAATATGAAGCATTGTCGACATACATATGTGGCTAACTTGCTGATCCATAGAAAGGTGAGTGAAAACTTGTCAGAGAACACGAACACGCCAATGCATTTAGTTTTTGAGATCCAAATAGAAATCCGTGTCTTCAGTATCGAATATTTGTATGTATGTATGTATATATATATATATATATATATATATATATATATATATATATATATATATATATATATATATATATATATACGAATAAGAAAAATGCATCGGTTTTCTAAATAAGGCCATCCATCCCCATTCCATATATATTGTAATTGAATACGATGTGAGGGCCTACTAGATGTCGATGCGGTTGATATGGTGGGGAGGGTTAATAGAACATTATGAAATAAATACATGAATCATTCGTTTTCCTGGTGTATTATTGGATAACTTGACATGATACTTTATCCATGGTTACGTCACATGATATTGTAATGTAATTCACCTTTTTCATATTGTATTGTGAAAATTCCAGACAGAGTGACAAAATAAAACGATTCACCATATGACTATATTGTTAAATTCATCAGACTGAAAAATATAATTATCACCAGCCAGTTACTATCCTTCGTCAATAACGGTAACCTTCTCCTTTCGAATTTTATTCCAGTTGAATGGAAAACGGAATCTGGTGGGCCAGCAACTTTCTTCAACTGGGAAACTAAAAATGGTGATCCACAAGGCAATACTCCCGGGGAGAGTTGTGTTTTCATGACTACTTTATACGATGGTAGATGGCTCGATGGTGAATGCGAGGATATTAAGCGTTACATATGCGAAAACAGGTTATAAATATTAACCTTTTACTGGCTGGTATGTAAGCGATTCTCAGCCGACATTCAGATTTCAGACTTGAGCATTTTGATCCCGTCAGAATCTTCGTTATATAGAAACATTTTTTTTGAAATAAAAATGCTTGGATTTTGAGACAAAGGTTGTATTTTGGCAATGGCCTTACTTAATTCTTTTGGGACCAAGATGATACATATACATTGAGCACCACCAACGAGGGCCTTTCAGTGCTTGGAAAAAAAGGGCGCATGGTAATTTCTCCGTATGCCGGTAGTACATTTTGCCCTTGGACAGTCATTAATGATCGTGTCATATTTTTGAGAGATTGAAAAACATACAACGGAAGAGATGGTGACTTCATAGACCGCGAAAGCTTTCAACATTAAACTTAAAAGGATACAAATATCATTGCAGAGAATCAAACCATTTGCAAGTGCAACTATCTCTTCATCTTTTTTTGCTGTAATTAGGCGATATGGAGTTTTATTATCTCATACCATATGTATTTGAGTGAGCGACCACAAATTTGGGGGAATCCCACACGGGCTAATTTATTACAACTTACACGTCGCGTGGCTTCCAATTCAACATTTTAACTTAAATTTGGAAGCTCATCTCAGATGGGAGAACCGTACATTGCTCTTGGATGAAAAACCCACCCTACTATGACCCGGCCGGGTATCATTATTATTATTATTATTATTAACCTTTAAAAGGGTGACTCGGTTAGCCAGAGCTAATCTTCGCCGAGGCCCTAAAATACAATCAATATAAAAAGAATAATATTATAAAACAATAAACAAAGAGTAAGACTATTTAACATACAAATATACAACAGTAAATCACAAAACTGTAAAAATGGGTATAGAACATAAAAGCGTACTGAGATGATTAAGACTTGAAAAATTCATTGACTAAACGTTTAAAAATAGGTAAAGATTTGGCTTGCTTGCATTCAGCTGGCAAACTATTCCATTCTTTGGCAGCTATGAAGGAAAATCTACGCTTGTGATATTCCGTTTTACCATCTTTCAGGTATAAGTTACTTTGGGTCGTGGATCTCAAATTGTGATTATGAATTTCGTGTGTAAAGTTGAATAACTGGGTTAGATAATTTGGGGAGAGGCCATTCATGGTCTTGTACATCATGATCAATCGTCGTATACGTATTTGCGTATCGACAGGGTGCCACTTTAGCATTTTAAATAATTCTGTCGAGCTTTCATATCTTCCCAAGTTCGTAATAATACGCGCTGCTGCTTTTTGCATATGTAACAACTTTTGTAAATCGTTTGCTCCACACGTACCCCAGACTATACTACAATAATCTAGAATGGGTCGTACATACCCATTATAGAAGATAATTTTCGTATTTAAATCAATATACGGTTGTATGCGTCTCAGTAAGGCAAGGCGATTTGAAACTGTTTTACAAACGTTGTCAACCTGAATATGCCAGGATAAATTGTTATCAATTTTTACACCTAATGGTTCTTCATATTTGACAGTCTTGAGAATTTTGCCCCCGAATGTCACAGAAAGAGTATTTGCATTGTCAGGTAATGAAGCCAGTCTCTGACCAGATCCCATCAATAATACCTTCGTTTTAGTGGTGTTGATTGCCATTTTATTTCGGTCCCACCAGGCACTAACTTTTTCCATGTCTCTTTGCAATTTGTTATTCAAGTTAATGGTAGATGTATCACTGGCATAAAATGTTGTGTCGTCAGCATACATATCCGCTGAACAATATTCCAAAGTGAGATCCATATCATTAATATAAATTAAGAACAGAAGTGGACCAAGAATGCTTCCCTGGGGTACACCACATGCAATTCGTCTTGAACTCGATAAAACACCATTTAAGTATGTGCATTGACTTCTATTAACTAAATAGGATTTGAACCAATTAATCGCTTTACTCGATACACCATAAATACGTAGTTTCGTTACCATAATCTCGTGGTTTACCAAATCGAATGCCTTACTGAAGTCTAAGAAAATAGTTCCCAAAATATACCCCTTATCAATAGATTCCAACCACTGATCTACAACCTTCAATAGCGCCGTTTCGCATGAATGCTTTTCCCTGAAACCCGACTGTGTATTACGTAAAAGGTCAAACTTATTCAAATGCTTACTGAGGGCTAGGTGGACATGTTTTTCAATTATTTTTGAGAGAATTGGTAAAATTGCAATCGGTCTGTAGTTCGATAAATCATGGCGGGATTCCGTTTTAAAACTCGGGATAACCTTAGCTTCCTTCCAGTTACATGGAAATACATCAGTATCAATGCTTTGATTTATTATTCGTGTAATACTGGGAGTAATTTCAATTGCACTTATCTTTAATACATGCGCACTTATTTCATCGAGACCGGTCGCTTTGTTAGGGTCAAGCGACTGCAGATACTTCAAAACATACTGTTCAGTTACTCTTGGGATATTAAATGTCTCCCCTTGTGGTAATTTGGCGTTTACATACTTCCTAACCTCAGGGAAAGTATCACAGTTGTTGTGCTGGTTGTTAACTAGGTAAGTTTGACACACTTCAATAAAATATTTATTGAAGGCTTCCACAATATCACGCGTGTCTGTTATTATTTTTCCATCCACTTTTAAAATATTGGGACTGTGGTTAATAACCATTCCAGTGTTGTTCGATTGCGCATCTCTCAGAACTTTCCAGATGGCTTTGGAATCGCCTTTTTGGAAGTTATAGCTTCTTTGAAATAGTTTTGTTTGGCTGCACGTATCATACAAGTCACTTTATTGCGCCAAAATCAATACGCAGTAGGATCCTTGATCTTTGTTCGGTCCCTCATTTTAATTGCATTGTTAATATCTTTATTGAACCACCTCGGTTGTTTCTCACGTTTGACCCTTTTTGCTTTCTTGGGAGCATGTAAATTCAAAACATTAATGAAGTTCTCATGCCAGCATGACAGAGATTTATCAACATCACATTCATGGGGGAGGGGTCCTATTGGTAACATGTTTCTCAAATCTGATTTGAAAGCAGCAGTATCAATTCGATCTATGGCTCTATACTTAAAGCTTCGATGTGATTTATTTGTTATTACTTTATTGTTCAGTCGCCAAGTGAAGAAAATAGGGAAATGATCACTCAGACGTATTTGGGGCACGATTGTGTTCATCAATCGACTTTCATTTGTGGTATAAACATGATCAATTAGAGTCATTGTACTCTCAGTTTGCCGCGTAGCTACTGTTACCATTTGAGTCAGATTAAATATTCGAAGTTCAAGCTGCCATCTCCTATTCACCTTTTTATCTAAGAGGTTAATATTAAAATCACCGACAATTATAATATCACTAAAATCTTTAAAAGGTGCTAGAAGCATATCGTGAAAACATTCATACCATTGCGTATTGGAATCTGGTGGGCGATACATGATGCATAGCAGAACATTTCTAATATGGGGTAATATGAGTTCAATCCAAATTGCTTCAATTACGTCAACTTCATACTCAGGATGTCTAAGAAACGGCCTTCCATGCTCAATATAGGCAGCCACGCCACCCAGAACCCAGAACCACCCAATTTCTCTACTTGTACCGCTTGAGAAATGATAATGACAATCAGTTGTTTACAATTGTCACTAAACGATTTGTTAAGAATGCTTACATGAAACCATCTTGGGTGGCTGTGGTACGGTTACATTGACCGTTGTCTCTCTGACTTTGTTGTCATATCCGAGCATGGTTTCTATTTATGTTGTAGTATATGTTGGTTAGTATATCGATATTTTACTTACAACGATAGAACAGACATGAGTTAAATTAAAATTTGTAACTGTCGTTATGATCCCAGCATAATAGTTGTGTATACATTTCGGACATTCCGTGTTTTTTGTTCAATTGGGTAAAGTTTAAAAAACATGCGACAAGGACTAGGCTATTTGTGATTTTGAAAAGTAAAAATTTGTCATTATTTTCAAGAGTTTTAATACATAATTGCAAGAAGTAACGTATTGTATATACCAAGAACCTCTGTGTTGTAACTGTTGAACGTGATATCTGTAAGTGTTTTGGTTTATGTAGTGTTTATGATATAGAAGATAATTAGAAAGTAAGAAAGGCATGAAACGTTTGGCAATATACGATCATTTATTTGGTTGTAATATATCTAAATACGTTAATGTGTGTGGCGTATATACACTAGTTGTTATCAGCTCAAATGTTCAGATGTAGATTCTATAACAATTGAACAAAGTTTCTAAGGATGATAGTAAATTACATCATCATATCATGCTTATTCAAATGGATAAATTAAAATTTTCGATATGTTACTCAAGCTTTGCCTCATCGTCTGAGTCAGGCTAATTTCCTAACAACTACCTGTAGCAGATAAGCACTGGAACTATTTGCGATAGAAAAACATGTTTTGCAGAAATGACATTTACTTCTACAGTACAGTGTATTTGATATTGTTTTTCTCATTTTCCTTTTAATTATATTCATAGCTTTACATTGTCACTTGCTACAATGTTGTTTTATTAGTTTCATATATAAATATTAGACTTAACTTTTATAAAAATTCTAAATATATATCTATGGTACTTTTATGTCAATGTTCTATGTCTTCTATTGTTAATATCTCCACTTCTTGTATTTGCATGTTGATATCACTGACTACTGAGGACCTCAGTTAACCAAAGATCTGAATAACTCTCGAATATTACAGTTGCAATTTGAATAATTAAAAGGTAAAAAGTTGCTGATAAGCCAATACTTCATTAGAATAACATATGAATCAGATGGGGTTATATCGTATAACATAGCCTCCAAGATTATGGCAAACAGTTGCGGCCTACATGAAGTGAAAAGTCAACAGTAAAGAGGTAAGGATTACAAGAGTTGTTAACATATTATGCGTTACTGCCTTATTCTAACAGCACATGGGCCTTCTATAAGAAATTATAAAAGAATAAAACCGAAATTGTCACGTAATGGGTTTCTTAAGTAGGTACTTAAACGATCTATCATCCATATAGACAAAGGTGATGTTTATGAAACAAAATTTAACTACCGTATTTTGTGAGACTAATTTTGTTTATCGAGAAAGCGATTATTTTCATTGTGTTTTTTATTTACCCTTCAGCATTGTTGTTTAAAATTAAATGTTAATTAAGTCACTTGAAGTTCAATATATCAGGAAGAGAAGCCACAGAAGTTGCTTCACTGATTTGTTTCATAATTGAAATAAACCCTATGGAACACAGTTTTTATGTACAGCGCATATATTCGAGTAATCACTAACTTCCAAATACAAAGGCACCTTAAATAAAGACCACATTATATAGTCAATTGCGTGTACTAGCACACTTTCTATTTATGTGCAAACAGTGACGTATAACATAATTTGATACAATCAGTAGTGCACGCCCTCTCATAACACAATGTAAAAAATTGTCCGTCTCAGTGGAAGTATCCGTAGGTGGTGTAACCGGAACACCAACTACATAAGTACTTTCTTTAGACTCTAGATGATTTATCTTGAATCCATTTCTGAACATATATATCATGTAAAGTTATGAAATAATTTGTTTGTGATTATTCACGTCACTCCTTCATTTTGAAAGTGAGGTAAGGTAAACACTTAGATGCACAATTTTTGCTTTCAACCTGTCACGTATTGGGACCTGGTTGCTCGAAAATAATCCGACTTTAATGCACTTTTGTGGAAAAGAAAAGCTAAGTAGCCTCGGGAAGGTTAAATTTAGGATCAGTCTGGAGCCTAAAGGTAGCGATAACAAAAACCACCAGCGACCCTGGGCTTCCGATGGGGTAGTGATGAAGTCCACTGGAAAAGGGTTATACATGTGTTTACATTTTTTAATTAAGAAGAGTGATATTAAATCCGAAATGGTACGATATATTACATTTACCATCAAAATTTATTTTCAAGAAATCTTTATACGCCAGTAGAGACCTTCAAACTTTTATTTCATGATTTTTCATATTGGCCTAACTAAAATGTAGAAAGAGACATAAGCTCTGCAAGATATAAACGGGTAGGTGAAGTAAATGAACTGATGATTCACAGTTAGCGTGAATACAATAACGCCTTCATTTACTTGCTGTCGATTCCTTGTAAATCTACTCGCTTTTTCATGTTGTTACGCATCTCCTTCACACCATTCAGTCGAGTTCACATCGATCGATACAACATGAAATCAAAATGTTTAATATCAAGTCAAACTGCTAAGCTTATCAAATGTGGTAACTGTAGCAGGACCCGGTCACTTGAGAATCAAGTGTATCTTGTTAAGAACACTGATGAACTTATATAGAGGACTACATTCGTAATGGTTCATTTTAGTCTTATATCTAGACATTGTGTTACAAGGTCCTGGCCTTCAAAGTTAAAGCTAAAGTTTCAAGGTGTACAGTCTTGTATCAAGGCAATACCTTCTAACACGGACTTTACACCCCTGTTAATTAGTAACTTGTCAAACCACATACCCAACTGGGCACGATTCAAACATTTGCATGCCCATGGAAGCATCGTAATGAACTAGATGTGCCTTGAACACGAAAGCTCTCGTTCGCAAGTTCATTGCCTTAGAAAATTGACCAATATACTCTCCCTACGAGTCGATAAGACCTTCATTTCTTCCACATCACTAACTCTCTTTCGCTGTAACCATTTGTTCAATTATAAGTCCATATTCTGAGAGTGAGTTTTAAAATGAAATTAAAACAAATCGATGTATGAAACTCATATGATTATGTTTCATCAAAGGCATCATGTTCTGATTCTATTGTTGTTATCATCAAACAGAAATGAAAGTCGAAATTTCACTACAGATTAAGAAACACTTTGCTATATGTTGCCATGGTGCTCATTTATCTTAGCCAGGCAAGAGTTCACAAGCGACAATTTGAATTCTTGCTTCTTATAGGGAAGACCTATATAAAGTTTCAAACTTCTTTATTTTGTATTCAACAATCTAATTGAGAATACTGTTTTCAACCAGCTGTAATTGGTGAAAACATAAGATTTTTCGATCCAGTGATATCATATGCCTTAAATATCACATCGATTACAAGGACCAGCAGACAAGGTTTCAAAGTTCCGGCTAAGACTAATATTAGTGTTTAAGAAATATGTTAAGCATATAATTATAACAATACATAAAGTGCTATGAAGGTAACGATTCCAACTACCTTTGAAGTGTAACATACAGCCATGATTGCAAACGGAAAACAAAAAGATTCCAACACAGATGATAACAAATTGAACAAGACAATATCTTATTACCTATGGCAGTACTTCTCAATTAAAGTCACTCTAACAAAAGTAAGAATGATGTGATCCACAAATCATATAATTTAGGCCTTTTTACCATTTTTATAGGAAAAATGTGTAATGTAAACGGTGTATGGCAATACCAAGTCCTGACAAATCCAACCCTTTGTGTTGTTAAGACATGTTAATTGTATCTAACGTTTAGACCAAAACAATACAATGTCAGCGTACTACCTGGACGCTATGGAATAAAAACGATGACTCGGAGTCAGATGAACGCTCCGTTTCTTTGTAATGGAACGGAGACACATAAACATTTCTTATTTCATGAAAAATGTTTGAGACCAACGTCTTATACTATGTTTCACTTTTCAGACGGATAGAAAAATTAGTATCTTTACTTTATGACTTTAGTTTAGCTATACCATCATCTTTCTCATCAATCTCGACTACATCGATTCAGATTTTATTTTTTATCTATTCATCGCGCACGTATACATAAACAAGCATTCAGTTGTTGTTTTTTTTTTACTTCCTTTCTAGAACAGATACTGGAGTCGAAGTATCGATCGTGACACAATCTTTATCAAAATAAAATCATGTTGATCTCCTTATCGCGCACGTTCGTCTGGGTTTTTTAATTAGACTGTACATATTGATCGATATAGTACTCAGCTTCATCAAGGGTTATTGTTAATATGT
The DNA here is from genome assembly GCF_037975245.1 of Apostichopus japonicus. NCBI lineage: Eukaryota > Metazoa > Echinodermata > Holothuroidea > Aspidochirotida > Stichopodidae > Apostichopus > Apostichopus japonicus. The sequence goes on from NC_092572.1 coordinate 10,347,417, forward strand.
GATGTAGGGAAGTTCACGTTCAAACATTATAATTTTAATAAATGTCCTGGAAATTGTGTTTATAAGCGTGTAACACCTCGTGGTTCGTTGGCGAATTTGAGCAAAGTCCATCACCCTTAAATTGTGTAAATGAAGATAATAATGAAGTGCGATGCACGATTGATTATACATGATTTGAACAGGGGTTGTTCGTTCGTTGTTCATATTTTCAAACAGAATACCGCTAATACATTCATCTATGGATTATTGTAACCCAAATTGCGTCTTTCTCTGTATTCTATCTACAGTTATAACATATTTAGTCGGAGCAGGTAAGGGTCATAAATTTAAATTTAAGTTTATCAATGATTCAAAGTTGTCTCTCTTAACACGCATCACATAGTTTATGTAAACTAGGTCTTCCTGATTGATTCTTTTGAGTTGAATTTATCTCAATAGAGAGAATACAAAGGGGAAATTTTTGATTGTTACTAAGAAATAAAACACGATTACCATGTCGTTTGGATGGTCATTTATACTTAATATGATAAAGACTAACAAGAGATAACAGAATATATTCAATCGAAAGGGGCGGAAAAGGGGGCTTCACAAGCGTCATGGACAGTGTGAAAAAGTGTTTCCTTTACAACAAAGGGCGGACGAGGGCTCGGTTGAATTTAATGAATCTCTTACATTTAGTACGAAATCCTACACGATACCGAAAGGAACATCCTTGCAGGGGTCTGGCTTATTTTTTGACCGACAGTGATGTGCAGCATCACCATAAAAACAATCACGATGATTCCCAATGACCCTATTTTATGTCACCGCCAGACCAGTTGTGAAACAGAAACTCTTTGGAATGATGTTTATTCTGCCTGCTGCATCCTCACCAGTATATAGTCTATTATCTGCCGCCATCGTCCAATATCAACATATTTATTACAATATGATTTAATATTGATGAACTTTTCTAAATTTTTCTCAATTTCGTATCGAATGATATAAAGGCCTAAAACAAAATTTCCAAGACGACAGTAAAACATATTGTTGAGCAAAGTGAAATCACGGTACCACATATTGATAATAACTAGATGTAAAGAAATTGCCTGCCATACGGTTCAATATTATTCAATACTAAGTTTGAAACAGAATGAAAAGGTTTTTTTTTTTTAATATGCAGTAGTTCTACAAACGTTAGACTTAGATCGGTGCAGTTATTGAGGTTCAATATAGTAACATTATTTATGTCATCATTCGAAATGAAATGGCTTTGTCAAGTCTAGCTACAATAAGCTACATTGTTCAAGGATCTTACATACCAAATCAAAAGCATGCTTTGGACAATTGGTAACTCTTGACATTTTAATCAAAGAATGAGTTAAAGAGACAAAGTTCTTACAGGTATACCACAAAATGTCATTCAAATGTTGGCATGAACCTACCAGTAGTACATGTCAATCTAAATGGAGGGAATATCGAATAATATCCCTCTTTAATAAGGCACTTTCTAATTTGCAAAATACTTCAATGGTGTCTAGTGATCAACTCAAAAAACATGAGATAATCATCAACAATGTACGTTGTTTTTATTTTTTATCTAATACTTTATGTCATACTTAAGATTATTCTACTTAAGTCTTCTTTGCTCAGCAAATGAGCAGAATAAACCTAGTTTATTTTCAGTTTTGAACAGATAAACCATATAACAACAAATGATAACGTCTCTAGGAATTAGAGCCTTAGCGTTCATCCTCATGTTCCCAAAATATCAGATGCAAATGAGCAACCTCCTCCCCTCACCCATCTATCCCCTCTCCTCTGTTTTCTGCCATATACACCCCCACCATGTCCATCCTTATAAACCTATCCATTGTCCGCGATTCCCATTTTACACAAACTCGTTAGGAGTTAGATAAAAATGTCAATCTTTCGTTACCAAGTTTTTACAATCTGAGAGCAGCTGACAGTTATTTGGAATAATTTGTATTAAATTATGTAAGTACTGACCAAATTTTTTTTTTTTTACTGCTTATAAATTTACTTAATTCTTGAAGTAGAGGACGCTATGTCAGTAAAGCTAAGTGGGGTTTTTTTTTGCAGTTAGGACGCAGATTGTACCGCCATCCCCTTACATAGTAGATCAAATTTGCAAAGAGCGGTTAGTTTTTTACAACTTTATTTAGTAAGTGATGTGAACCTTTTCGAGTTGTGCAGAGCATAGGATAAGATGGGGTTAGTGGGACACCACATACATGTTTTATAAAGGTATACACGAAAGATTCCTTTGAATAAAACAAATTTATATTCGAAAATACAACATATTTAGCTTGAGTACCCATAATTTTATTTTCCTTATGCATAATATTTTAAAAGAAGGGAGGTGAAAAAGATAATATTTCTTTGTCCCATTATCCTAACACTTTGGGGTAAGTGAGACACCAGTGTGGGATAACATGACAGCGCATACATCCTAAATTATTTTTATTTTACCTCGTCTTCGCATTTTTGGTGAATGATGAGAGCTTATCCTAGTATATGGTACATTTGCAAAGAGGGATAGTTTTATACAACTTGGTTCAGTATGTGATCCTGTTCCGAATGGAAGTAGTAGATACCGATTGTATAAAATGTACTATTAATGGGAAAATTTGGGATACATAAGCCACACAATGTTTATACTAAAATCGCTAATGGAATTATCAGGTTTGTAAGAGAAAAGGGAAGCAGTATTTAGGTAGAATTGCAAATATTTCATGATCATCCGTTACATTATAATCAATTCACTGGAAGCAACATAATATTCAACGGAACCGATCGATCTAACTTTGTGTTTGTTTGCTGTGTTAAGTCAGTGTGGCAGGAGTCAATAGACCAGTAAATATCAAGAAAATCAAAATATCAGACACTTTATATTTATAACATCTGGGTAATCAAGGTAGTCAAAGAGACATTCAGGAAATACCTTTCGGACTAATTCCCTTGCTGTATTTGTTTTTGTATATATTGTGTAAATTTGTATCGAACGGAAACATTTTATTGGACTCTTTTAAATAAAGAAATTTAATATGTGAAATAAATTGTGAAAATCAAATCATCCTTTTCTTCTTGGTTTCGTTTTCTATCTGAATATTCTTCTTTATTCAGATTCGGCTAATGTTATTTAACATTAATTTTAGACCTAATATATATAGGAGAATTTAAAGAACCCACACTAAATATCTCCTTCTCCGGAGCCTGGTCACAAACACTTGTGCGCTATGATCAAAATAATTTACTTTAGAGGAGGTCTCGGTTCTGGCAGAGGGTGTTTGTGTGTGTGAGGGGGGGGGGTCTTCAGGGATCACATTGCTAGACGGCTTGCGAGTCAAGAGGAGATCTCGGATCTGGCAGAGGGTGTTTACTGTGAGTGGGGGAGGGGTCTTCATGGTAGGGATTCCATTGCTAGACGGCTTGCGAGTCAAGGTCCGTTCAAGGTGAAGAGCACAATTCCGGTGGGTTGTAGGGGAAGTTTCCCGTGAAGGGTGTTGTTTGCCGCGTCTGCGTCAGCTCCCATATTTATTCTCCTTTATTTCTATGTTCTTACATGTTCTTACATACCGGATACTACATTTAGCGATGTTAATATAAAAGTTCTGTATCCTATCCATCCCATATATAGTACATTTTTCGCAATCGTTATCTACTACTTCCATTTTGAAATAGTTATGCTATGCACAACTCGAACGGGATCACTTACTGAACCAAGTTGTATAAATCTAACCCCTCTCTGCATATTTGATGTAATATATACTGGGATAAGCTTCCATCTTTCACCAAAAATGTGATGACGTGGTAAAATGTCATTGAGGAGGTACAATCTGCGGCAGGTATTACAAAAACAAAATAAAACTTAGCTTTACTGACATAGGGCCCTCCACTTCAAGAATTGAGTATAGTTGAGTAGAATAACCACAGTTTATTTTCTCAATGTATCATTCAAGGAGGTACAGGAGACAAAAATACAATAAAAAATAGAGATAACACATAACATAATTCAGATGGCAGTCACAAGAGATATACAAGACAAAAAAAAAGAAGTATAAGATTACAGATAGAAGTTCTGAAAGTGTGGCACCAGCACTACAGTAAGCTCTAGCAATTGATGTGACAAAAAATGACGAGGTTTATATTATCTTAGCCCAAAACTGACTTAAATTGGAAATATTAACTTTAGATTCGATTGAAAAAGATCATACATCTTAATCGAACAGGGTTTTGTTCTGAAATACGGTTTAAAGTAAAGATTTTTTTCTTTCTTAAAGGCTGGGCACTCGAAAATGTAATGAAATTCATCATTTAATTTATTACTGTTACATAAATGACCTATCCGATCATGAAACACAATATCTCGGTATCTTCCAGAAATCTTCGGAATATTAGTATTGCAGATTTACTCAATTAGTTACGGTTCCGGAAATCGAGGGTTTTCCAATACTTTTCGAATTCAAGGTTGGTCTTGAACATTCTATACACTTTACAATGCGAATTACTATTTACATCGGCAAGCCACTCCTGTTTAGACATGTCACCTAGTCTTAACTTAATTGCTCTACTTAACCATGCTTGGGATAATAAGGTCAGAAGAATAATGAACTTGGCTACCCTCGTACGATAGGTTCCACACATACGGCACCGGCTATGTCAAGAATAGTTTAAACTTTACTTTACAAAATGACATAAATATTTTGATCGTGGACAGCCCTAAGGAATTTGTATATCATATGCGATGATTTATACTCGCTGCTATTTAAAATTCTACACCCAAAATTAACCATTCTTGCCTCGGATGTATCAATAGGCTTTGAATATGTACTTTAATATGTCACAAGAAAAACGAAGGCAAGATTATTCGTTGATCACTTGACATCATTGATGTATTTTGCAAATTAGAATGTGCCTAATAAAAGTGGGATGTCATTCAATGTTCTCTCTAATTATCATGACGTATTCTATTGGTAGGCTCATGCTAAGATACGAAAGATAATTTTTGGTATACCTCTACGAAAATTTGTCTTTTTAACTCATTCTTCGATTAAAATGTCAAGAGTCACCAAGTTTTCAAGCACACTTTTGAATTGGTATGTATGTTCAATAAACAATGTATCTTATTAATGCTAGACTTGACTAAATTCATTTCAATTCAAATGATGACGTAAAAATAAGATGCTTTTCATTGTACCTCAATACCTGCATCGATCTACGTTTTACGTTTGTAGAACTATTGCATATTAAAAAAAATCATCCTGTTTCGAACTTAGTATTTATCTTATAATATTGAGCCGTATAGTATTCTAGTTATTATCAATATGTGGTACCTTGGTTTTACTTTTCTTTCTTTCAACAATACGTTTTATTACCTTCTTGGAAATCTTGTTTGATCATTCGAAACAATATTTGAGCAAAGTTCATCAATATTAAATAATATTGTAATCAATATGTTGATATTGGACGATGGCGGAAGATTATATATATTGTTGTTTTTTATTTAGAATTTCATGGAACATAAATACACTCAGACTAAAATATATTGGTACTGACACCCTTTAACTCATTGATGGGATTATGAAAGGGAATACTCAACCTACATTGGTCTAAAAATTCAAATAGAGGGACGCAACTTTGTTTTGTATTGTTTTCCCCTGTATTCTAACAGCATGAAACATATTTAATCAGTAACAAGTAAGTGTTGAAAAGCGTGGCTTTCTATGTTATATGCTATAGTTAAAAATGATTGTATATGATCATTCGTCTCCTTTGGAAGTTTGTGGTTGTGGCTGTCCAGTTCAGACATCAGTTCATTTCAGTATTATCTTTTGAAAGAAGACACAATCCACACGATCGTATTTAAAAGATTCAGCGGTCCTTTCCAAGTTGTATGACCTTGCTGAAACACAGATGATATGAGGATAATATAACCTCTCAGGCTTATAGAATGTCGGACCGACATTGTAAGATTACCGTTTATCACAAGTGAAAGTGAAAAGTCTTGTCTGTTGTGCTATGTCCAGCGGTACCGTTAATGGGTTACTTATCAAGCACTGCCGTGGCGTTTCCTTTCACCATCGTAGTGAAGGAAAAAACTAGTTTACATCATCTACATATTGATATTAATGTTTTAATCATAAACTAAGAACTGGAAAGAAATTATCTTGAAAGAATGTATTCGTATGTTTTTATGCTTTGAAGAGAAATATCATAAGAAATATGTTATTTTGGAGGCGTTACAATTTAAAAATACTTTTTATAGTTCTAAAACATAAATATGTTATTAAGATTTTTTACATTGATCATAGAACTCAAATAGACTTTAGGTTATCTTTTTGTTATCTTTATAGCTCCAATTTTCAAGCGCCCCCCCCCCCATCCCAAACGAACATTTTGGAGACTTTGGTTCGTGTCCCTGCCCGACAACAACATATTAATAATCTGGTTTAGGAATAATTTACAGTTTCTGTCATAGTGGGCTTTTGCTCAGCTGGTGAGCCTTGTTTTCTAGCAAGGTGGCTGAAATCAATTGATATTCCCAATAACGTGGACTCTCGTTATTTGATCATCTCAATACATAACGTCACCGTTTCAAACCTTCGTTGTAAGTTTTCTTAAATTAAAGTTAAAAGTTGTTGTGATTTCTATTATATACACTCCTACAGAAGAGTTGTCTTTCCTACCGTTACGTTGTTCACGTTTCTTATTGAGTCATGGTTCTCTGTGTTGGTCATTAGCACATATGAAATAGCTGAGGAGTTCAGCCCCTTCTGATGGGTTGTATTCCTTATAGGATTATCCTTGTTTCTAAACATATATGTTCATCTACATTTACAAATGCGCATACAAAAATGGAATCAACTTCTAAAGGAGGTAAAGGATAACCTTAGGCACAGAATTAATTTTCATATGTTTTACACTGTTAAAAAGGGATCAATCCCGGTTTTATTCTCTATAACCCTTTTAATTTACGAGAGATAACCCACTAACCAGCTAAGGTTCATCGATTGAAGAGACTGGATTATAAAGTCTAATACGAAGACAGGTCATTTCCTCAGAAGGACCACATATCTCAATGGGAAACCATAGGACTTTTATAATATTTAGAAATATGTTGCCAGCACTCATCGTTTCTCCCTAACTTGTTTTTTTTTTCCATCTCATTTATTCACGATTATTATACATGTATATGGTACACCGGTAATATTTGGAGTTCCGATGACAACATAGGTATGTCATCTGTAGGAATTATTGCCTTATTCCGAAAATTGATTCTGAATTGAGTATTTCTTCTGCTCTTCTTATGCCGATAAACACATATACACATCCATAAAAAACACACCTTCAGAGAATACAAAACTCACGCATACACACACGCATATATGTACATACACACACATACACCCACACACAACTAAATACACATACAAATACATAGGCACACATGCATACAAACACGTACTTACGTACAAAACACCCACACACAAACTGTAGCTGTAACATACAAATATTAAACTTGGCTTAGTCATTCAAACTTTACCAAGTTTACCGCGTTATCTCTAAAAGACCTCCATAATCATAGAAAAAAAAAATTTAACACAGAACTAATGAAACCAACAAATCTGGAGTCTTTGAGTGAATCGTAATATGATTTATGTAATGTTGTGCGTTCACTTGCTGCCATTGTTGACAAGCTACATCTTCTTAACAAAGAAAGAAGGTTACACATTTAACCAAATATATATATATATATAAATATATATTTATACATATATATTGCCAGATTTGCTTGTCAACAACGAGAGCGAATGAATAATATATATAGAATTATATATATAAATATCAATATTTACAAGTTATAAATTATTTATAAATTATAGTTAATATATTGAATTATAGTCATAACGTCATTCTTATGTGGAATGATACTGACGAAACTCGTCTTGTAGTTTTTACATTTATAATGTACTATGTTGTTTGTAATCCATAAAAACACGTAAACATGTAAACACCACTGTAACTACGAATAAAAAAAGTTGCAAAAGTACTCTTCTACCACACCGTCTACCAAGATCAAGCACAGTTTTAGGATCTTTCGTAAATGTGCACTACTTAATCCTTCCCAATAACCTCCCCACCATACCCCCCCCCCAACACACAAAGCCTAACAACAATGAAATGGTGGGAAGGAGTTACAATTAACACCTGTCAGCACTTCACTGGTTAATTCATCCTTAGTCTCAGCTTTTATTGTTCATTGGTAAGGACTTGTTGAAAAGCAGCTTGCCATATGTTAAGAAGAAAATATCATTTAATTTAAGGTAATCGTAACAAAATATCACAAAACAAAACGCAAGCAAATCAATATATTGGGAGCCTAAACACTGTGTGAGATGCTTTACGTTGTTTACTTTGTACAAATTTACAAAAACAAATGTCATCAGAGCCATTCAACTAATAGTATACCTTTGCTTTTCGTTTAAAGAGGAAGTATTTGATCTACAAAAAAATATGCATACAGATGAAATTTGAGATACATAGAGCATTGGTAGCTTAGCAATGAATAGCTCGAATGTTTTATTAGTAAAATCTGAACGTATGATCGTCGTTTTAAGATTCTTGGTATCCATGGCCTGCGTAGGTTAAAGAACACCCTGTGGTTATCGTTACATACAAAGTTGGAAAAAAATATGTAGATCTTGTGGTAAAAGGATAACTTTTACACAACTAATTTGTACGTGCTATCAAAAATGGTAGTGCCAAACGTTTCATGTCTTTACAACTTTTAAATTATCACCATAAACACTTACATAAATCAAAACACTTACAGATATCACCCTCAACGGTTACAACACAGAGGTACAAGGTCTATATAATCCGTTACTTCGTGCAATTATGTATCAAAACTGTTAATACTAATGACAAGTTTTAATTTTCAAAATCACAAATAGTTCGTGTTACATGCTCTTTACAACTTTCTAATTATCACCATAAACACTTGCATAAATCAAAACACTTACAGATATCACCCTCAACGGCTATAACACAGAGGTTCAAGGTCTATATAATCCGTTACTTCGTGCAATTATGTATCAAAACTTTTAATACTAATGTACAAGCTTTAATTTTCAAAATCACAAATAGTTCGTGTTGCATGCTCTTTAAGCTTTACATAATTACACAAAATTTGTGCAGACACACGGAAAGTCGGAATTGTATACACTACTATTATGATGTGATCAAAACGTTAGTTACAAGTATTTAGTTACTGATGTCGTTTCTATCGTTGCAAGTAAAATATCGATGTACTAACCAACATATACTATATTATCAATAGAAACCATGCTCAGATATGACAACGAAGTCAGATAGACAACGGTCAACGTAACCATACCACAGCCACCGATGACGGATTCATGTAAACATTCTTAACAAAAGTCCCAAAAGGTTTTAATATGGCCATTGCTCCAACCTATGTCTCAAGATCCATGTGTCGCAGGTTGGATTAACTCCAATGTATCATTAATATTTACAATCATGTCTTCGTCAATTTGCAAAAGCGACATGGTAAAGATATTTTGATAATTAGGGGCCGAGAAAATTAAAATATTTTCATCCAAAAGAAACCTTTCTATATAATCAAGTGTCTTTAAAAAGACTAAGGCATCCATTGATCACGATGATTCTGACGGAATCAAAATGCTCAAGACTGAAATCTAAATGTCGGCTGAGAATCCCTTCAATACCAGCCAGTAAAAGGTCAATATTTATAACCTGTGTTCGCATATGTAATGCTTAACATCCCCGCATTCACCATCGAGCCATCTACCATCGTATACAATAGTCATGTGAACACAACTCTCCCCGGGAGTATCGCCTTGTGGATCTCCATGTTTAGTTTCCCAGTTGAAGAAAGTTGCTGGCTCGCCAGATTCCGTTATCCATTCAACTGGAATAAAATTCGGAAGGGGAAGGTAACCGTAATTGACGAAGGATAGTAACTGGCTCGTGATAATTATATTTTTCAGTCTAATGAATTTAACAATATAGTCATATGGTGACTCGTTTTATTTTGTCACTCTCGTGAATACAACAGGTAAACGTACCATATATGTATTTATTTCATGATGTTCTTTTAGCACTCCCCACCATATCAACCGCATCAACATCTAGTAGGCCCTCACATCGTTTTCAATTAGACTAAACATGGAATAGGGATGGATGGCCTTATTAAGAAAACAAAATGCATATTTCTTATTCGTTTATATATATATATATATATATATATATATATATATATATATATATATATATATATATATATATATATATATATATATATATGTATATATATATATATATATGTATATATATATATATATATATATATATATATATATATATATATATATATATATATATGTTGATATATTACTTCTTTCGTTTATATCTCCATATGGTATTAGCTAATTGGCAATATGATTCGCATGGTGTAAATCTTGCCGATACCGTACTAAAGACACGGATTTCTTTGGCCATCAAAAACTAAACGCTTTGGCGTGTTCGTGTTCTCTGACAAGTTTTCACTCACGTTTCTATGGATCAGCAAGTTAACCACATATGTACGTTCACAATGCTTCATATTAGGCGGGTGGGGCAACTTAAGAATTATCTTACTACGCCTGTCACTGAGAAACACATTTATGCTGTTCTCTGGAGTAGGCTTGATTACGGCAATGCTCTTCTATTGGTGTACCTACATACCTCCCATCTACCGATATTGCAAAGGACCACAGCGATGCGCTAAGTATAGTAGAAACTACAATACTTACAATCCACTTCCAAATCATTGAGACCAATCCAAGTGTCACTGAAACCATCTGTGTTCCGTTCCTGTACAAGATCGTTGAGGAAGGTATTTTCTTCTATTGAGTCCACCGTTACTAAATATGAGTACTGGGTGTACTGTCTGCAATAAGACGCTGCAGCTTGGTAGGTTTCGAGCCCTTCCATATAACAGTACTGACTCCCTCCATAGGCTACCCATTCGGAACATCCTGTTTCAATGATAAGCAAAAGACGAAGTCACTGTTGTGACGATTCAGTAATCGTCGGCAAATAATAGATATAGAAGAAATGGGTGTGTCGATACGACTAAATAGTTACAAAGTACCCGAATGGTAGCAAACATCTGAAACTTGATGGCGATCAAGCGGTGAAATCTTGAAACTGCTATTTTTCCAAATGAAAATGGATTTGTTATTGATGAAAAGGAAATAATTTTTAAACATCGTGGTTAAACTTGATTTGAATTTCTAGGGTACCGTCTTTACCAAATAATTATGTTAGTAACGATGTGTCACGTGATCAATTTCAAACCAAAAGGGAACTTGAAGCTATGTACATCCATTTTCCTTAAAGTTGGGTCATATGTCAATATGAACAGCCTGCAGACAATGCTATGAATGTTTGACTTCACATCCCATTAAATGAGCTTAAAACCCTTTTTAATCTCAGGAAAACTCTGTGTAGAGAGTTATATAATGAACTGGATGTTTAGAAATATTGTTTTCGTTTGTCATCATTCAAACCTAAATCTCCCCTGGACTTTAAAGCTTCGGTATTATATTAACATTGCTCATGATTTTCTTGCACGCTGGAAGTATTATCAATGACATTCGTAACCAAAGGCCAAAATTGGCTTTGACAAAATGCCCGCATATAAATGATATATATAATAATATATTATAGATCGGTAAATCGATTGTAAAAGAACGACCACGTGACTATATGACAATATGTCAGTAAAAAAAGTAAAACAAAAAAATCAATTTTCAATGTATGGATTAACTTCACAATCAATGGCGACAATTATCAAATGAAATCGGAGAGAAAGCTCTAGTAATTAAAATTTGCTACGAAATTTGAGTGCTAAAGAAACTTTCAAAACTCGATGTAGCTTTTAATCCTAAGGATGGTATAAATCTAAAATGGAATATATCTAGCTGTCACGTAAATAATTTGTCTTTTTAAATAGAAACATAGTAAAGTAGTAGAAACACAGTAAAGATAATGAAAAGACAGATCAGTCGTTTTCATAATTTTGGGTACAAGCCCACTTTAAATACAATTGTTCTATATTGGTAAGTTGCTTAAGTATTTCCCAATTATTCTGACAAGATTCAAGAGATGCGGCATTGGTGTAATCAAAATTGTTGAAATATGTCGCTACTCATTTCGTTATAAGTGATGAGATCTAGAGAGTGAATGATAGTATGATTGCTTACAATAAAGTATGCACACTTAAACGATGTATATTGGTAAGTTCTGTTAACATATTATAGAAACAGTCCTTCAAACAATAGCCCAAAAGAATCCATTTACTCACTGGAATCAATGACAGGTAACAGAGGCACTGTCATGATGGGCGTTGTTATTTTGGGCGTGTTTGTTTCGAATGTTGGTATTTTTGGTGTTGATATTTTGGGCGTTGTTAGTTTTGGCGTAGTAATATTTTGGGTAACCCAATGTGTGGTCTTCTTAGATGTTGTCACACCGCTGGTGATTCCTTTTAATGGAAACAATGGTGAAGATGCCACTTGCAAAGAAAACATATTAAGAAAGATAACATATATAGATAACATATATATTTCTATTAATTTAAGGTTTTCTTAACAACAGCCACGATATTCGAGATAGAATCTCACAAATATTTCAAAGAAATTGTGCAATAACATACAGTATAACTATCAGTACAGTAGAGCTATCACGAACAGTAGAGTTATCATATACAGAAGGGTTATCAAACCCAGTAGAACTATCACAGAGAGTGGAGCTATCACATAGAGTAATTATATCACATACAGTAGAGATACCACGTACAGTAGAGCTATCACATTCAGTAGGGTTATCACAAACAGTAGGGTTATCACACACAGTAGAGCAACCACATACAGTAGAGCTATCACATAGTGGAGCAAGCACATAAAGTATAGCTATCACATACATTAGGGTTATCAAACACAGCAGAGCTATCACAGAGAGTAGAGCTATCACATAGAGTAATGCTATCACATACAGTAGAGCTATCACATACAGTAAGGTTATCACATACAGTAGGGTTATCACATAGTGTAGGGTTATCACAAACAGTAGAGCTACCACATACAGAAGAGCTATCGCATAAAGTTGAGCTAACACATGCAGTATAACTATCACATACAGTAGAGCTATCGAACACAGTAGAGCTATTATATAAAGAAGAGCTCTCACATACAGTAGAGCTATCACATACAATAGAGCTTTAATATACAGTCGATCTATCACATATAGTGGAGGTACCACTAATAGTAGAGCTATTACATACATTATATTAATCACGTAGAGTAGAGCCATCACATAGAGTAAAGCTATCACATACAGTACGTTATCACAACTATCACATACAGCAGAGCTTTCACAAACAGTAGAGTGATCACTTCTAGTAGGGTATACACATCAATGGAGCTATCACATTGAGTAGAGATATTACATAGTGTAGAGCTTTCGCATGCAGTAGAACTATCACATACAGTAGAGCTATCACATATAGTATAGTTATCACATATAGTAGAGTTTTCACATGTGGTACAGCTATCACATACAGTAAGGTTATCACATACAGTAGTGCTATCACATGCAATAGAGTCATCACATACAGTAGAGCTTTCACATATCGACATCAAATTCAAAAAATAAATCCTTAATTTGTTGATCTATGCATACTTTTAAGACGTTAAACGTAGTTTTCTTGTTTTTTCTGCAATCAATTATACAAGACAAAGTTAGAAAACATTTCTTCAAATAAGAGTACTTCGTCGTATTTACCTTTGGGATTTAGTCCTGATGACTCAGAAGGCAGTGGTCCTGGTCCTGGTCGACACTTGAAAGTTCCCTTTATCTTGCTCTCAGCAGAAAGCACTCCTCCTGAGAAAACTAAAGCTGGAAGAAGGAAAAGTGTGTCGTACCTCCTGTACCATTATTTTCCTGCATTTTATACAATGAGCGAAGAGCGAACAGTGACCCAGTGTACATTAATCTCTTTGTTCAGGTAGTTTAGATTTAAATTTTACAAAAATAAGGCCACTGTTATTTTTAAAACATTTACATTAAATGTGATGGTTCATCGCTAAAGTTCTCTTTCAAGCTGATCAAGCGTAATAATCAGTTTTGAAATCAGCTTCTAACAGCATGACTGCTGCCGACCCGGCTCAACGCGACCGTCGTTGCGTTAAAAAAAAATAGTGGATAGTCTGGTACTGTTAGTGTTCCAGTTTTAAGTCGCGTTGGCTTCAGTCGGGAAAACTCAACAAGAAGCGTCCTCCTGACTGGCAGCCTGACTACATAAATAAAACTGCAATTTTCACTAATGTAACTAAAAACTATGCGACTGGACAAGGAGTCTATGGAGATGAGGATGCCTACGACAGGAAGTAAAGGAGGTACGGTACCGCTTGATTTCAGTTCACATCTCTCTTTAAATTACGCATTGTTCTGTTATATCAATAGGCCTACTGAAAGCATAAAACGACTAGATAACACTTCATTTTAGATTCGTGTATTAAAAAACTCGCACTAAATGGTTGGTACATCAACTACTGTTCGCGTCCCACAATCGTGCATCAGTAAGAACTACTTTGTTTTTTAACCCCGTAACCTGTGTTGCAGGACATGAAGAGTAGTTACTGTACGAGCCACGAGTATCGGGTGGTTGAGTAATATCGTTACCAGTTGGACAGTGTTTGATATGTGTCTTAACAAACATGTAACTAACCACGGGACAGTCATTTTACATGTGACCTAAACGAGCATCGGTTGTTTAACAGAAAATGATCCTTGTGCCTCTTGAGCAGTCGATTACTTTTCGGGTCAGTTGTAAGACCTTCGGCACAGTACTATCGAAAACTAGGTACGATGGTCGATCGATCTCGGTAAGTCGGGTAATGTGCGGCCCGGTGTAAGACTGATCTAACCAGTAACGGAGAAATCATGTTGCATGTGACCTGACCTACACGTGAACTGTTCATTCACAGAAAACACGACTATCAAAAGCGAAAGCACGACAGTCTAATGTTAAATGACGTAAAGTATAACTTACCCATGAGAAACAATAGCACGATCATCTTCAATCACAGTCAAAGTAGCTTTAATCTAGAGGATTTTTTTTTATATAACCTGCATAAAATCACAACTATGCCAAACCAGAAGGAGAAACAAATTTCCTGAACGTTACAGTCGCAAGAAATATTCCAAAAGAACTTTCAAGTACATTTATACACAATGCTTACAAACAATGCTCTTCATTCAATAATATCACGCTACGATTGTTGCTGGTATATGAAATAAACTCTACCTGGCCGTCGATAGAAGAAACTGCACAGTGAGTTGGCAGCATATAAAATAATCTCGTCTGAGATTTAATAATTTTAAAATCGAGATGGACAATATTATTGAAACGTTTCTTGAATAGGATTGTTTAATAGTCATATCATGAAAGCGAACAGAACTCATTCAGATGAAAAGCTGAGAAATCGATTGATTGGAGAGAAAAAGAGGCTATTATTTAAAGCTTCGTCGTTGTGTGTACCAATATACCTTCTTCGAACTTAGCAACAATAAACCTCAATATGCAATAAAGTTTGTTTGAGTAAAAGGGACATATAGAGTTGACTTTCAACAATGTAAAACTTCACACTTTTAATGTTAAAAAAGGCCCAACTCCAAATCCATGTTCCGTTTCCAAAAGGGTAGAAATTGGTATTAAAGTACAACTACGTAATAGTTTTCGTTACGTCACAGGGGAGCGTAGTTGAATGCAATCATGTAACTGTTTTGCGCAGTGCGTTGGGTATGTAGAAATCTCAAACTAGCGAAAATAATACCTTCCTTAACAGTCTGTTACAAGAAAGTTAAGATTGGGATTTAGATGAAAAATCACGGCTTGGTACATACGACATCAAACAAAACATAGAATGATTTCTTTTGTCAAAACTTCATTACATTTTCCTCCTATCAAGTAACAAATACTACGCAAAAATCGGCTAAATTGCCTCGGTTAGAAAAAATAGGAAAAAAAATGACATCATTTGTTTACCAAGTCGAAACTGCATGATATCGTTGCAGGGCACTGCTTACTGCTACCACGTACAGTTAGTATACACGCACTAATACTGTACGTATACACAGCATAGCTAGCTCACAAATATTGCAAAATGGAGGCCGGTGGCATTGACCGTAAATATAATGATGATAGGTTTTCAGATTCAGATAGCGATAACAAAGAAAGCCGGGAAATGGAGAACATGTTTGAAAATCGTTGGTAAATTTTTCCCTACATGTTCCAACCCAGAGACCAGCGAAAAGGAGGCCGGATCGGACAGAGATGTCGAAATTGCTCGTCTTGATGGAACACAACAGTAACGATAGGCCTAGGCTGTATAGGTTAGTTGTCTGACTTGTTAGACCTAGATCCGATAAATGTTACCTAACTTTTCCCATGATAGAAATAACTCGGAAATAAATCTTGGTCTTAGGCAGCTAGGCTAGCTGAGTACAGTGTTACTGAGCTATCAGTGTTAGACGAACACGAAACTTGCGCAAAACTCTGTACTGTTGTGCACCCATATTCAGATGATATTTTGTTTACTGTCCGTGACGTATGTTTACGTCTTGGATCTTTGTTAGCACATTTTGCCTATGCAGTTTTGGCCACCGTGGTAGTTCCCACATGAGGTCTATCACCTTACGGGATGAGCTTGGTAATTAATTTAATTAAAACAGCAAAAGGAAACAATCGTGGAACTCCAAATTTGGAGTATAGGGGTTTCATCTATAACTTCTCAATCTGTGCAAGTTTGAAGGGAATGTGTAACGTGTCTCTTGACCTTTAAGAGAGGGATATGATATCAAGCGCTCAAAATATAGCAGGGACGGGGTTTTTTAAATTATTTATTTGTATTTATTTACTTATTTATTTTTTGATCGAACGTTTTCTAAACCTCTTATGAATCAAAATAGTACTTACGATATATGTATTAAAATACTGACGATATATATATATATATATATATATATATATATATATATATATATATATATTTATTTATATATTTATATATGTGTGTGTGTGTATATAGTACTGTATTCAAGTTGAACAACATTAGCCGAATCTGAATGCAGAAAGATTTACCTAAAGGTAAAAGATAGAAAATGAAACCATAAACAAAGGGATGATTTGGTTTTACATTTATTTCACACATAACATATATGTTTATTTCAAAGAATCCAATAAAATGTTTCTGTTGGACACAAAATAACACACTATATACAAAAACAAATACAGGAAATTAATTCGATCAGTATTTTCTGAACATCTCTTTGTTACCTTGTTACCTTGAAATTTACGTTTCTTACCAGATTTTATAATATTTATTCTTGATTTTTACTGGTCAATTGACTCCTACCACACTGACTAAACACAGCAAACAATCCTTAAGTTAGGGCGATTGGTTCCGTCAAGGATTCTTTTCCTTCCAAATATCTGTAAGACCCCTTTCAAACCTGCATGAAATATGTACAATATAATATGTAAGTTGAAAGAGGAAGTTGGGTAGGGCTGGGCTGGGCTGGACGCGAGGGTTTTAATAGACATTAGGACGTTTGCCACAAACGGACACTTTTTTATTTAAAACGAAAATTTGCGATAAAGGGCGTGACCGTTGTACTCCATGCCTCCGCCGCCCCTACAATATAATATACTATAACCTACGTGGTTATTTCAAATGCGTATTGGAAAGTTTTAGCAGACATATGCAAAAAATAACTACGTGCAGCATCAAAGACAGCATGCGCTATAGCGAAAACTATGTTAATGTACACTTTATTTAAATAAGTACATCTGTAGAGTCAACTTAACGATATCTAATCTTTTCAGTTGTTTTCTTTTTTGTTGGGGGAGGGGCGATTTTTAATTGTTTTTTGTTAATATCTTCTCTTTAATTCAAACGGTAAGCGGTGCTTGTTTTTGTTCACATTTTATTCATTCAGTGAACGAAAATTAATTTGACTGTTTCAAATTTATAGCCTTAAGTTTTTTTTTCTTAATCATATTGTTTTTATACATATTTGCATCGCGACATACAATCTGAAGACGGTAAATTTCAACTGCATTATTAGCAAAATGTTGACTACGAATATAAATTTCAATGACATTTATACATTTCACACGAGAAAGATAAAAACGAGTAAACAAAATTAAAGCACGTTTATATTTGCGATTTCCGTACGGGAAAGTTATTAAAAACAGCTTCTTCATACAACGTTGATTGCTATACGACATCAAAAGTTAAAAATACATGTATACTATATTGAAGAAAAAATGTGGATATGAAACATTCAACCAGCTATACATAAGACTTTAGATACCATAAATTAACTAGAATGTCACATTAACACTTGTTCGGTCGAAATCCTACTTCGCAAAGTAGTCTCTTTCTCATGCTAACAATTGTACTTGTATTTTTTTTCTTTTTTTTTTTATTCATTCCAATCCGATACAGTGATCATCTTACTCAAATGATAATTGTAATTTGGTAAGATCTACAACATCGATAACAGAGTTACTTTGTAGCATTTCTTCAACTTACAGTACTTATATGTCCTTGAAACGCCAACGGTCAGTCACATTGACCTATTTCCAAGGGTATGGATGGCCTTTGGCAAATGTAACTAAACTTGCTGTTACAAGCAGTAGCAATCCATTGACCAATCGTTCGGTTATAAAGCCCACAGTGTACTGCATGTGGACGAGTCTGATTTACGGGGGCTGTTTCTTGTCCATCCTCTTCCCATACACCTGCAATAAAAATAAAATAATGAAAAGAAATTAACTTTGTCGTTGTCGCTCATATAAATGAGACATATTAATCTGACAAAAATCATTTGATTCCGAGATCGCTCTGCATGAAGTGAAAGGGAAGTTACTTTAAAACGAAAAGGAACTACTGCAGTTAGGTATGTAGAAAGATCCTAAGCAACAGCTCGTTTATGTTACAAATGCGTTGGCTAGTTGATCTCAATTGCCAGAAGCAACTATGTTTAAGAATATACCTCAAATGATCAGCTTATCATTGGTAAGAGGGGGGGGGGTAGGTCATTTTATGAGAGGTCAAGACATTGCTTGGAAGAACATCTTGGAGTTAAAACCTCTCATCCCAATTTTCCAAATAATTGGATGTTCCATTTCAATAAGTAAACTAAACAATCAATTACACATGCCATTTAAAACACACAGGATAACTTAGGCTATTCATGTCGTTATTATACTTAGCTTCAAAATATGTAAATTACACTCTGAATTGCTCCTCAAAGACTGAAATTGAAATCGGCTTCTCGGTGCAAACCTTTATTTTAATTTTAAACCAAAAATGTGTTCATATGAACAACAGAACAAGCTTGGATGGCGTTGAGCACAGTTCTTTGTTTAAGGTTGTCATAACCTCGAGGCACGTGGTCCCCCTCCTACCCCCCCCCCCTTCCCCTTGTTTAACACCCTCTGAGTTCAATTGATGCATTTATTGTTTTTGATTGCCATGTTATTGCGTACGTACATTACTGAGGTGACAAGTCAGTTTTAAACGTCAATATCCGTGGAACATTAGATAAACATTAATGTTCTAGCAGTCACAGTTTCAGTGATAATATTTTGCACAATACTGTTCAGATAGGCGTAATTTAAAGACCTCTTGGTTGAAAAGCGTGTGATGTCAACGAACATTCACTATGAATTTATGATGAAGACGGTAGATGATAGACCGAACGTCCCAAACAAGAGGACAGCTCAAGTGTGGCGAATGGAGAATTAACATAACATTAAGAATAAAAACTATATAAATATCAAAGAAATATTTATTATTATATATGCTGTCAATTTTCTCCCTTGCTTCTTACCTCTACTTTCGTTGTACTGTGCGTTCATCCAAAAGCTCCTTCGATCATTAAAAAGGCTACCGTTGAAACCGTTATTAATACTGTCGATGGAAATCAGATGACTGTTAAAGAAATGACATCCAGCAGCCGCTTCATTCCTCGTGACCCGCGGCTTCCGTAAGAGATACATGTCATGTGGCTCCTGCGGCTGTGGCGTCGTGATATTTATATATTTCCAACATTCTGAAATCGAAGAAAGAATAGAATAACTCGAGAGTTTCCTGTGAGAAGAACCAGACTTAGTAGTTTGTCATGTCTCCTGTGGTGCGTAATTACTGATCAGCTAATCTCGGTCTTCTTTTTTTTCTCATTAACGAATTCAATTTTGTGGCTTGGTGACTTCACTTTTTTTGGATGTTCTTGTTTTATATAACCTGGCCTAGTCAAGTGATTGTAGTGCTTGACGCGTTTTATTCACCGTCAACCTAAAAGACAAGCAAACCCAAGCATACTATTTAGCTTAAAATAAGGATTTACTGTGATGAACAATCATAGATATCAGGGTTAACAATTGTGTCAAGTGGCCAGTTGTTTCTCTCCTCATATTTTAAACTTGGCTCGCAGAAACCAAGGTCGTGTTAACGGCTTCCATATTTTACAAACTATAACTATTATACGAAATTCCATCGAAGATCCATGACACAATCTATACTTTATTGATCAAGTTATCGGTCTTTTGTGGGGGAATATTAATCTTCTGTCATCTCATGAATGGAGCAATCATCGTTCTCTAAGCTGCTTTGGAAATTAAGTATCCCATAGCATCATATATGCCAACGATGGTTATTGGCCGGTTTCATAGCATCATATAAGCCAACGATCGTGCTTGGCCGGTTTAATAGCAACACATATGCCAACGATCGTGATTGGCCGGTTTCATAGCAACACATTTTCCAACGATGGTGATTGGCTGGTTTCATAGGAACATATAGGGGGCGCTGTGGTCAAGTGGTTAAGACAGTGGACTTGTGATCTAATGATTACAGGTTCGAGTCCTGGCCAGATCATTGCGTCGTATCCTTGGGCAAGTCACTCCATTGCCTCTCTTGCACCAGGTGTATAAGTCGGGACTTGCGAGGTAACTTGTAAAAATAGTTGCGTGCCCCGGTTTGTGGCTGCACCCTATGGGAAGTCCCCCGGGGGACACGTGGACGTGATGCACTGTGGTACCCCAGGAGAGGTTGATTGAATTGTGCCCACTTAGATTGTAGGTGTGACAAGTTACCAATAACCAAGCTTAAGCTGTAAAATCGTGTGAGTGGGCTTTGGCCATGAACAAGACTAAACACCATAAATAATAATAATAATAGTAATAGTAATAATAATAAGATATGCCAACGATGGTGATTGGCCAGCTTGCATCTCCATGGTGTTATAAGTAATAGTTAAAGGAAAGATATTTTCAACTGTAACTGTTACTATAACGTTCACTAAAATCCCACCAGGCAGGAGTCATTAAGTTAGACATATAGTTAGACATAAGATCTTGGATAACATTTCTTTTCTTGCAGTTTTCCGAGTGCTGAAAATAGTCGATAACTTAGTTAATAGTTGTAAGAGAAAAAAAAGCAAAACTTCCGCTGACAAATTCTTAAAATCCCAATAAAGGAAAAAGAATAAAAGAAATCTCAAAAACCCACTACTATAATAACAACCCAATATTTGTTTTATGATTTCCGATTTTATTTCTTTTTCTGAAAAAGTCATGGTAATAATAGTTTCATTAGTGTTTTTGTCTTTTCGTTTCTTTTTTTTTTGGGGGGGGGGGAGGGGGCGTCAATAATGATAAAACTCGTAGTTAATTATAGGCCTTTCTCTCGTTTTACCCGAGTGGGTGGATCTCCCTGAAAATTATGTTTTCTATTAGTTATATTGAGAACTTACCTCTGAAAATACGGAGACTGCAACTGCTGTTGTCATCCCAGCGATAAATCAAATGATGGGATCCCATGGAAATGTTACCAAACGTGTCTTGACTCTGGACAGGATATCTATCAAAGCTATCGAGCTGCGCATTGTGCATCAATGCAGGTGTCTGTCAATTTAAATATCATATTAAATAGTAAAATATACATGTAGTTCGACGTGATGCATTAAAGTGATGTTACTATCTATGTTATTGCCAATTACCAAGAGATTGAAAATCTTTGTGTATAATATATATATATATATATATATATATATATATATATATATATATATATATATATATATATATATATATATATATGTATATATATATATATATATATGTATATATATATACATATATATATATATATATATAAATATATATATATATATATATTTATATATAAATATATATATATGTATATTATATATATATATATTTATATATATATATATTTATATACATATAAATATATATATATATATATATATATATATATATACATATATATATATATATGTATATATATATATATTTATTTATATATATATATATATATATATATATATATGTATATATATATATATATAAATATAAACATATTTATATATAAATATATATATATGTATATTATATATATATATTTATATATATATATATATATATATATATATATATATATATATATATATATATATATATATATTTATATATATATATACTAGTGTTTGCACGGGTTATCCGGGTACCCGGGTACCCGACCGACGTGATACTACCCGGTTCCTAATTTATTACCCGAATCCTACGCAAAGTGTGATTTAAAAAAAAAAAATAAAAAAAATTGGCAAACCGACGGTTAGGCAGATTTCCCATTGACTTAGTGTGGTGTTAGGCTACAATGTGTTCGAAGATGACAGCAATAACGAAGGTACCCGCCCGACGTGATACTACCCGGTTCACTGAATCCTACGCAAAGTGTGATTTAAAAAAAAAAAAATTGCAAACCGATGGTTAGGCAGATTTCCCATTGACTTAGTGTGTTGTTAGGCTGCCATGTGGTCGAAGATAACAGCAATAACGAAAGTTTTCCATGGATATCTTATAACTGCGTCACAATTTCAGCTAATAAACAGATGGGTAGGCTAGATTACCCCCATTGACTTAGTGTGGTGTTAGGCAACCATTTGGTCGAACATAACAGCAATAACGAAAGTATTCCATGGATGTCCTATAACTGCGTCACAACTTCAGCAAATAAACAGATGGTTAGACTAAGCTAGATTTCTCATTGACTTAGTGTGGTGTTAGGCTACCATGTGGAAGAAATAATTATTTACTCATTCGTTTATTTCATAGAAGGAAAGGCTGACAAGGAATTTTACGAGATTTTTATGGATTATAGACGGGATAACTAAAAAACAGAAATCGCAAGTGGCTTTTTACTAATTGTTTATTCCAAATGCGATCACTTTGCGCGAATCGCGCAATATCGCGGCAAATGCGAACCCTGGGCCTGCATAATAGATAGTAGTAGTAGTAACAACTAACAACTATATTGGATATTTATATGGTTTGATCCAATAGACGTGCACGAGCAAGCATTAGCAGCGGCGGCAGTGCGATGTTAGTAGTAATGCTAATTATAATTAAATAATTAATTTATTAACAAGTTAATGAAAGAAACAAAAGCAAATAAATATTATTGAGGAGGGTTTCATACCTTATCTTATACCTACGTATTTGAACATGAAAACATTGTCAGTAGAGAATATAATGCATTTATTACAGCATCCAATATGTAATTTCTTAAAAATCGTGATACGCGAGGGTAAACAATTTTTCCGGGTACCCGGATACCCGACGGGTAACGGCCCTCGGGTACCCGGTTCCCGATTTTTGGACCCGTGTAAACACTAATATATACATATATATATATAAATATATATATATATTTATATATATATATATTTATATATATATATATATATATTTATATATATATATATATGTATATATATATATATATGTATATATATATATATATATATATATATATACATATATATCAGTGTCATTCTATACTTTAACTTTGAAATACCGATCAACCCATACGTTATTCTATCTACAACTAAGGGATGTGATATTTTGGGTATATGAATGAGCAAAATTTGTCCAGATAAACTGATAATAATGACTTCGAAGTAGAAACTAAAAGTTTGTCATACCGAATTCTCCCAAGACCATAATGGTGGCTGCCAAGAACCATCTTTCAACTTAATAATATGTACGTCTTTAGGACATTGTTTGATCTTGTTTTGACCTAGGAAAAAAGAAAATAATGCAGCTTGTCAAATTCATTACAATTCCCTTTAATGGCGATGATAATTAATAGTCGATAATAAATCGAAAAGGGTGCCTACGATGTACCATTAGACAGGGTAATAACATGTGTACGCTAAGGGGACATTGTATTATATTTCTCAGACTTGGAGAAAGAAACTGAAACAGCTTGTCAAACTTATTGTATATCCATATTTCGTAGAGAAGCTATAATTAGTAATCGATAATAAATCGAATAATAGACTGGCTACGAAGTACGGGGGTTTGATTAGATTGTGATTAGAGGTCATTGATTCGAATCCCGTTTTAGCCTTGAATCTCTCTGCTCTTCTACAACTTGATTATTTAACAGGAAGTCGTTTTATCTTCATTTAAACTGGAGAAAAGGAAATGAACCAGCTTGGTCAAATTCATAATAATTCTCCATATATGGCGATGGTTATTAATAATCGATGACAAGGTTCACTGCGGAGTACCATCAGACCTCTAAACAACTTGTTAATATGGAGTATGCTAACATTACACAACTTGTCAAGTTTCTCGGTAATTCAATCTCTTTTCTTCAGCGTTAGTAATTTATATATAGCTAGTGAGATATCGATACCATGCGCAATTTTAAATATAAGTCGAATTCGTTTTCTTGAGGAACGAAATAAATCCAGTTGGGATTCTCGTTGACAAGAATAGTAGTATACCTTTGATTTGGCATTTCAACTGTTAAACATATTACTTGCCTTTATATTCGCACACAAAACGACATGGTCGTTGACAATCGTAATCTTTCCATTTATTGGTACCGCCAGAGATGAACATCACGTAGCAACCGTCTGGATCATTGAAAGTATTGCCTCCGAAATCTCCAAAAGGATCGATGTATGTTACAGCGGTTCCGTCATCCCAGAACAATGATTGGCTTACGTTACTAGCAGAAATCTTGTACTCTGCACCGGCAGGCCTTGGTTCTCCGTTAGCTCCTATCCAGTAATTATACATTCCGATTTCCTCAAAGAGGAAATCGCTCTCTTCTTTGCTTTCGATGAAAACGAGTTGCGATGTCTTGCCTTCGCATTGGCTGCGGGCATCTCCGTGTCTCAATTTTTTGTCAGAGAAATAGTAACACGACTTGTTGAAGAAAATGAACCCATCTGGACAAACTGTGAAAGAGAAACACCTGACGACGATCAAAACCCGCTTCCTGTCTTCCGTTATTATTATCTATGCCAAAATTACCAGAATGGAAAACAGAGGCGGGGTACCCAATCCCGCCCCTCCAACACGCACCCACAAGCAAGCATACACGCAACCCTTCCCACCCATTTCCCCAGGGTAAAAACCCTTATAGATGCATATTTTCCGATGAAAAGTACCCATTTCTCATTTAACAAGAGCACACTTTGGTTGAATATTCAAAAGTAATAGCTGCCCTGTTGTTGCATAATTAAGATCAAAATAGTGATTAGAATGGCCCTTTAGTTGAAAAATATGCAAATTACCGGAATATGTGATGAGGAATGCACAGAGGATCCATTCCTTTTTCAATATATTATAATTTGTTTATAGTGAAATTTGTTTTGCTTGTTTTTCTGTTTGTTCGTTCGTTCTTTTTATTTTGGGTTTGAATGATGAATATTTGAACAAAATGTTCACCAAAACTTCCATTACAATACTTAATTCATTCAATCTGGTGAAAGTTTTATAAGAATACCGAAATTATTTAATTGAAATATATAAACGCAGCCACTTACATTTTCAGCTAGACCATCATCATTGCTTGCTGTGAGCAACATAAGCAAGAGGGCAATATACGCACCCCTCGCAAACATCCTTAGGGAATATTTGCTTTACATAGTGGGTCACATAAACTAGTTTCAACCCCCCCCCCCCTCCCGAACGTTGCACGTCTCATCGACATTTATTGCATTCATAGCCAAAGGTCAATATCCACTATTCGACATTTGACCTCTGACCGTTCCTTCTGCAGGATTTTGAAACATGAACTCCTATCACAGTGCACCTTATTACCAAGTTTGAAGAAATCATCTAACACAAACAACAAAAAGCGATCAGCTATACCGAACGATTACGCGTGCGTACACTCGCTAGTTTGCATACAAACGCGCTGTAAGAAATGCTGTTGTGGAGAACTTGCACGTGCGTGTACTAGCTTCACCAATCTGTGTGCATAGAACAGAGTTATATTCTCTATGACCTAATATGTAGTTCTCTATGATCTTAAATTGACCTTTGAACATGTGACCGTCACCCTCAGTTACCATGGTAACCACATATGTTATAGAACTTGACATTCCCATATTACCTGTGAAGATTGCATGTATTCAATTTTTCTCATTGGAGTTTATAGCAAAAGATTTCTCTTTACTTAATTTGACCTCTGATCTTTGACCTTTCCTTCCGAGGGCCTGAGAGACAGTCTATTCTCGTGTTGGACCAACAAATTTGAACCAAGCAACAAAGACACATTTTTCATTGTTGGTCAAACATTAGCAAAGTGGTTTT
This sequence comes from Apostichopus japonicus, assembly GCF_037975245.1. Taxonomy (NCBI): domain Eukaryota; kingdom Metazoa; phylum Echinodermata; class Holothuroidea; order Aspidochirotida; family Stichopodidae; genus Apostichopus; species Apostichopus japonicus. Next base: position 10,374,217 of record NC_092572.1, read on the forward strand.
TGCAAGACTGCTGGACCAACGTTGGCTGTAGGTTGGTTGATTGTGAACACGATTTCATGGTTCAACAGGAAAATAAAAGTTGTGCTTAAATTTCTAAAAAAAATATGTTGTAAACAACTTTCTCTAACCATGTTTAAATTTAAATTGGTAATTTAATCAACTCCCGTGAATATGCATTTTGTCTACTTTGGAAGTTGACCTTTGGCCTCTGTAACTTTGTTATTTATTCATCATGCTTCAATCATTGTAAACTAACTAGCCTAGGCTAAATTAACGTATGTTGTAAGGTTTGGCCTTGGCAAGTCATATAAATGCAAAAAGCACCCTGGACATGTTAGGTATTGGCACTAAAGTTAGTGGTTTATTCACACATCACTCCTCAAAACATAGCATTATGCATACTTTAGCCTACTGTAACTTATGTCTAGGTTACATTCCGAACAACAAATAATACTAGCCTGCATTAAGTCACCATGTACTCTGTATGACTGTTGAGCCGTCAGAACAATTGTGTTATCGGGATAGTGTTTACATGACTACCCAATAAGTTTTTTTTTAGAGGACTGCCTATCACATTGTATATATTCACGTGATGAAACAAATAAATCAATCAATCAATCAATAAGAAAATGGAATCAGTGGATTCGAGCTACCGTCAACCACAAGTATAGCTTCCAATGTACTATGATATCAGCAATCAGTTTCTCAATCTGTCAGTTTATCTGCATAGCAGTGTACACAATAATTCATTGCATTTGTATGAGAGTACGCCATACTGTATTTCAGCTAGTTCCATATACTGCCTCAAAGAGTGGTTGCAAAACGAATTAAACAGATTTCACACAAAACAATTGATTACATGAAGTAACGAAACGAGGTATCACATACAGTAGAGCTATCACATACAGTAGAGCTATCACATATCGACGTCAAATTAAAAAAAATAAATCCTTAATGTATTGATCTATGCGTACTTTGAAGACTTTAAACGTAGCCTTCTTGTTTTTTCTGCAATCAATTACTAGACAAAGTTAGAAAACATTTCTTCATATAAGAGTACTTGTAATATTTCGTCGTATTTACCTTTGGGGTTTAGTCCTGATGACTCAGAAGGCAGTGGTCCTGGTCCTGGTCGACACTTGAAAGTTCCTTTTATCTTGCTCTCAGCAGAAAGCACATCTCCTGAGAAAACTAAAGCTGGAAGAAGGAAAAGTGTGTCGTTCCTCCTGTACCAGGCAATCATTTATTTTTTGCATTTTATATATACAATGAGCGGAGAGCGAACAGTGACCCCGCAATGTTGATTTACAATCTTTTTGTTTAGGTAGTTAAAATTTATATTTCACAAGAAAGAGCCACTGTTATTTTGGAACAATCAGATGGTTCATCGCTAAAGTTCTCTTAAAACATGACAAAGCGTACTAAATTCAGTTTCGACATCAGTTTCTAAGAGGATGACGAAATAATTCCTTCAGGTTAGCCAACCGACGCTCTGGCTCGGCCCCGTTCGCCGCTGGGTACGATGCGCGGAAGGCGCCGCCAGTTGAAGCTTCCTAAGGCGCTGAATAACTTTTAGGGGTAGGTTTGTGCGATGCACGAAATGCGCCGCTTGGTCAAGACTAGAGCTCCGCTGGTTTTATTACTGACGCGTCAGTAATTCTTTCCCCTGCCCACTCCACGCGGCATATTATTCTTGCTTTATTTGTGATGAAGGGTTGAGGAAAGAAGTAGTTCTGTCCGAAATAATTTAATTGAATTACGGTATTAGCACTACGAAAGCCGGTCGCAGCCTGCCAAACTGCTACCGACCCGGCCCAACGCGATCGTCGTTGCGTTAACAAAAACATCGTGGGTAGTCTTGTACTGTTAGTGTTCCAGTTTTAAGTCGCGTTGGCTTCAGTCGGGAAAACTCAACATGAAGGGTTTTCCTGACTGGCAGTCGTCAGTGTGCGGGGGTACATAACTAACAACTGCAGTTTTCACAAATGTAACTAATCACGGGGTAATACATTTGCATGTGACCGTAACGAGTTCATGTCGTTAACAGTGAAACAGTCGTTGTGTACGAGTAAGTGTGCGGGGAGTCAGTTGTAAGTCTTGTACAATTTGAAAACCAGGTCACTACGGTCAAGTTGAGTACTATCGTGATCAATTGGGCAGTGTGTGGAATGTGTATTAACAAACATGTAACTAACCACGGGAAGTCATTTTACATGTGACCTAAACGAGCATCGGTTGTTAACAGGAAATAATTATAATAATAATAATAATAATAATAATCAGCAGTTATTTTTACGACGCTTAAGCAAACACAAATGTGGGAGACACCCGCGAGGGCTTATGGATTACAACATTCACGTCGGGTGGCTTCCAATTCAACATATTAACTCAAATTTGGAATCTTTTCAATCTAGAGAGCCATTTCAGATGAGAAAACCGTAGATTTCTCTTTGATGAAAAACCCACTTTACTACGACCCGGTCGGGTGTCAAACCCGGAACCTTCCTATAGCTAGGCCACATTGCTTCAAATGCCACCGCCTTTATCCACTCGGCCACAGCACCGTACTATCGAAAACTAGGTACGCGGTCAGTCGGGTAATGTTTGGCCCGGCTGAAGTCTGATCTAACCAATAACGGAGAAATCATCTTGCATGTGACCTGACCTACACGTGAGCTGTTCATTCACAGAAAATACGACTATCAAAAGCGGAGGCACGACAGTTTAATGTTAAATTAACATAAAGTATAACTTACCCAAAATAAACGATAGCACAATCATCTTCAATCACGGTCAAAGTAGCTTTAATCTAGTAGAAATTTTGTTTTATATTACCTGCATAAAATCACAACTATGCCAAACCAGAATATATTTCTTAAACGTTACAGTCGCAAGAAATATTCCAAAGAACTTTCAAGTAGGCTACATTTATACGCAATGCTAACAAACAATGATATTCGTTCCAGCTGATATATGATTAAATAAAATCTACCTGGCCGTCGATAGAAGAAACTACACAGTGAGTTGGCAGCTTATAAAATGATCTCGTCTGAGATTTCAATAATTATTAATATCGAGATAGACAATATTATGAAAAAGCTTCTTGAATAGGATTTTTTTTTTATTGTCATATCTTGAAGCGAACAGAACTCATTAAACTTAAACGCTTATTTTAAACGCTCAGCTTAATATACCCGTGAAGTCTATTGATTTGAGAGAAAAAAAGATGCTATTATTTATAGCTTCGGTGTTTTGTGTACCATTATACCTTCTTTGAACTAATGAACAATTGCCTCAATATGTAATAAATTTTGCGAAGAAAGGGGTATTCAAACAAGTGGCTTAAACTATAGCAGGGACGAGTTTTATGTATTTGTTCGAACGTTTTCTAAACCTCTTATGTTTCAAAATACTAATAACGAATATTTAATTGCTTGAAGTATAGTGTAACTGAGATGAAAAATATCCGAAAAAATCAATACAGATGCTGTATGCGCTTCTATATGAATAACCGCTTTTCTGAAAGAGGATAGTACTTAGGCTTATAAGCAGTTGGTTAGAGTTGGCTAGAGTATGCTGTGCAGACTTTGAACCCATATTTTGCTAAGGATAAGGAAGTACTTGAAAAGGTCCAGAGGAGGGCTACTAGGATGATTAGTTCCTTAAAGAGTGTTCCTTATTATAGGCGGTTACAAATGTTGAATCTCACCACACTGGAGCTTAGGAGGTTACGTGGGGACTTGATTCAGGTTCTTAAGACTGTGTATGGTTTTGACAATTGATCCTTTACCGACTTTTTCATGTTTGCTAATAGTAGTTGTACCAGAGGTCATTGTCTTGAACTCCAAAAGTCACTAAGTAGGATTAATATTCGGCATAACTGTTTTTCTAATAGTGTTGTGAATGAGTGGAACGGTTTGCCTGAGAAAGTTGTACTTGCAAGAAGTGTCAAAGGGTTTAAGAATGCTTTGGACAAGCATTTTAAGCATTGTAATCGGGTCAGAGTGTTTGTGTCTTCAGTTTTGTTTTCTCTCCTATAGGGTCCTTGATGGGGACTTGAGTGTCCCTCCTGATCCTTTTTTTCTACTAACCTCCTAAACTAAAACAGAGGTTATTATGTTTTGTGCAGCTATAAGGCACCTGTATATTAAAAATCGGCTATAGTTTAACATTGTGGATGTTTCACATGACTTTTTTTTCACCTCTGTCACCCCTCTTCTCGTAGATCTCTTCCACTTTTTTTCTCCACACTTTGTCCTTCTCTAGTTTACTCCCTACCACCTTTCCTTAATCCTCTCTTTGTCCCCCTATAGTTAATCTCCTACCGCTGCTCTTCCCCCTGTTGGTTTCTTTCTTCTCTCATCCCTTGTCTGCTAATCCTCTTTCATCTGTCTCTTTTGTGTTCACCCTGCTCATTAACCTGTCTGTATTATGTGTGTGTATTTGTCCTTTCTGTTACTGTAACTTGTCATTAAGCCTCTGAAGAAGTTCCTGCTAGGACCGAACTTTTACACAGGACATTTTTTCTAATAATAATAATAGTAACGATGATGATGATCTTGATGATGATAACATAAACTTGATGCGAACGGACAAAAAAAATACCGATAGCTTTTTCACTATTGACAATCCCGCCAGCCATCCTGTTAAACACACAGAAGTTAAATACACGCATTCAAACACACATGAAGACATGAGTATTTGTCAAAAATAGACCCATTCCTGCAAGGTCACAAAGACATTGCTCAACTGAATGAATATTGTCAGTCTGTCAGTCTAAGACAATGATTAAGTTTTTTTCAGTCAAAGTCGATACAACTGTGACCGAATTAAACAATAGCAAGTCGTAAAACATCGCCATGACAAAGCCATTATATTTTGACCATTCAGTGAAAAGCAAAAGACTGCCCTGGTCAGCAAATCCATCCAGTGTTGGCTAATGTAAAGTTACGTACGAAATATTCAACTACCGGTTCAACCGACCCAGTTTGTCCTGACACAACTTGACATCAAACGCCTATTAAATTCTGACCAGATGTAGCATTACTTTGCCATCTCAGATCCCTAGTAACACATTCGATATTGGCGAATATAGGAATAGTTTTATCTTGCTCAAACTATATGTAATTCTATGTCTGTCAAATTTGACCCTGACATTAACGATATCAATAGGAACACGTTGAAAACAAACGGCCATTAATATATATATATATATATATATATATATATATATATATATATATATATATATATATATATATATATATATATATATATATATATATATATATTAATATCAAAACACAGTGAATGATTTCACGGTTTTCCCACAATATAACCATGTCACCAATTAGACAGCTTTCTACACTATATAATACTTTTTAAGAAAAAGTCTCCCAAGAAAGAACCTGGGCAAGAAAACCAAACTAATGAACGACTGATCCGCTTCCAACCCAAGTTCCCTTACATCGGGACTGTGACTGTGTGATCATCGTCAGGTGTGCATCACCATTCCCCTCGAAAGGGAACAGATACTACACATGATCTTAGCCAAAGGCCGAGAAGCTTTATACACTATATAATTACCATGCTGTGGAACACAACACTACATCCGCAAATGGCTTTAAAAGCAACAATGCTGCGTCTACCAGCCCAAATAAGTAGCACTGACAATGAAAGGTGGTCGCAACACCTTGACTGAACAAAGACGGTGACGAAGCCAATCATCCGTGAGAAAGCCTTTTCAAATGTTTTCTACTGTGTTCGTTGCCCAATTTCGTAAAACTACGCATACTTATAGTACCGTTTCAAAACAGATTCGACCCATACCGTGTTAGTGGTGGATATGATGTGTGAGCTTTTCTTGTTAATCTGGAGGTATACACTGATCGTAGCAGGAAAAGGTAGTCATCATTTCTCTTTTTTTTCGATTACAGAATTATTATTGCATTAGAGTTTACAGTATATATACACTTGCGTTTCTGTCGTTAATTTTCTTGCTCTCTTCAGGATATTGTCAGCCTGTCTATAGTATTATAGTTGTGTACGTCTTTATTTTACGTGAAAAAGTCATCGAATATATATGGAATTAAAACGATTAATACAACGATAAGCAAAAAGTAGCAAGTTGGACATCGATTAAGTCGGGGTAACTTAAGGAGATTGAGAGACGCAAACATATAACTCTTATGATCTCTGTATAATAAGCAGAAGAGATATGTCCAGGGATGTGCCCACGCTAGGCAGCACTGGGCGGCCCCGCCCAGCACTAAAAAATTCCGCACAGCACTGTCTTAAAAATCGTGAATCCCGCCCAGCACTATTTTCATATAAAATCCCGACATTCCTAACAATATATTCAACATAAATTGGGCCTAGCCTATGCCAAAATCATACAGACTAATAATGCATCAGTTACGCATGCGAAAAACATTACTTACGGCTCTCAATCGGTCTCTTGTAAAATCTCTTTAAAACAAACTAATAACTTTTACCAGGTAAGTAAAATATTTCACTAAATATAAATAAAAAAATGTAAATTGTTTTCAAAACTAGTACTTGTGTATGTGCTTAAAAAGCCACACAAGTACCAGCATTTGGCATCTGAGCACCTTCAAAAATCGAAGGGGAGGGGGACATTCCCTTCCCCTTAGACCCCTCCCCCAGGATGGCGATCAGTATACCCGACATTCAGGAAAACTGTTAGCAAACTGCTTATCCACTAGAGAGCCTGTGTAATAGAATGTGTAAAAATAAGTTGGCCTGACGTTTCGATCCTAGCAAGATCTTCTTCAGAGGCTAAATGACAAATAACAGTAACAGAAAGGACAAAAACACGCACAGAATACAGACAGGTTAATGAGCACGGAGAACGATGAGAAACATGTAAGGGGATTGATTAGTAGAAGAGGGATGGAGAGAAGAAAGCAACAGGGGAAGAGGAGAGGTTGGAGATAAACAGTGGAGGGACAAAGAGAGGATTAAAGGACCGGGGTATGGAATAAACTGGAGAAGGACAAAAACAGAAAGGTGTGGAGAAAAAATGGATGGAAGAGAGCTGTGATAAGAAGAATGACGGGGGGGGGGTGGGACAAGGGGAGAAGGAGGGGGAACAGAAGAAAAGTTATTCAAATGTTCCTTATCTAAACTGTGAAATGTTTCTTATCTAAACTGAGAATCAAAAATCACATAATGTTAATGGTAGGAAATTCATTAATCAAGTACAGACTATAAAAGCTGAAAGTCGATATTAAACTTCCTTTGAATTTCTTTAAAACTGGCAATGTATATAACGTAGGAATCACAATACAAAAAACAACGTATTTATCTTCTGTTGAAAGAGATGCAGCAGAGGTGAATACAATTCGAGTCGTGATAGGCGGAGGTGGCATCTACTATACGTGAATATTTCAATACGGATATGACCAAGTCAGTAAGTAACATAATGTGTTTTTCTGTTAATGCCAAAAAAGTTTTTTTTTTTTAATATTAATTTAAACTATGTTCAATTGCCTTGCTATATAAAGACAAAGACTCTAATTTAATCAGTATTCCTGGTTAGTGCCTGCATGACTGCCTCGTCTATTATTTTACTTCAAAAAGCAGACAATATATACACAATTCGGAAACCCAATGGCTTCCTTCGAGATTCATGTAAGTTTGGACTAAAAAAAAAATAATGAAGGGTTATTGTTGATGGTATACTCAACAGCTCAAGGGTCGTGTGAGTTGCAAGTCATTAGTAAAGAAACAATTTCAAATTTCGTGTAAAACGATTTGATTGAATTTGTTAAAAATTCACAAAAGTTTGCCTGTATTTCTTTTCCGCAGCTGGTGATCGCTAGATTAAAATATCTTGGGTTGATCTCTTTGACTGTGACTTTCGTAGCGTACACTGTAATATGGGATGAATCAACATCATCCTTCACCTTTAAAGAGGATGGTAGATCGGCGAATAATCCTCTCATTTCTGCATTCAGAATAGAAGATCACCTTGCAAATATATTGTCAGTCAAGAGAAATAGAATGCCGAAAGCCAAGTGGAAGCCTTATTTACCCGAGGTCAGTGGACGTATAATCTTACAAAGAATTAGGTAACTTAGTTTAAGAAATTCAGTTATTGTGTATTTTCTTTCATTTTATAATTAAGCCCCAGGCATCGAAGTATGAATCAAAATTTAATTCACAACCAATAGCATGGTCAACGGCGAGCTAACATTAGGTAGTGTTGTTGTTGGGGATATACTAATAGCTTTTCTCAAGAATGTTTTGTCCATGTCTGCGACTGACGAACATCCAAAACGAAACTCTTCCGTTTCAGTTTGTCCAGATTCATTGGCCGACCATCGTTGAAAGTGCAGTAGATATTTCCAGCTGAAATGTTAAACTACTTCAATCTAATCATTAATCTATATAAAAACACAATTCGGTGATTGATCACCCACCCCTATGAGACAATTAAGCAGCTAGACAAATGTGCTGAGATCATTTCATCCATGATAAATAAACATATATGATATCCATTCAGAATTTTTAGCGGTCAGGTAGAACATTGGAATCTTCATAAAATATCAATTAATTAGGTGCCAGGTCATCCAGTTGAATACCTATAGGCGTCTCATCGTCTCACAACTGTAAAATAATTAAATATAGTAACCGCGCTGTATCTGATATACTTTATCGCTTCTATATTTGTCTTTTATTATACTCTTGTTACTATGGTAACTACACTACACTGTACGATTATAAGGTTGTGGAGAAACTACTAAATGAGTGACTGAATATACATGTTTTTTAACAATACGCTAACTATAAATACTTGCAAGTCTTTAATAACACGGGTCATGTAATTAAGTAATTACTTAGTTAAAGTAACTATTGGATGTTAAACCATGCACGTTTGTGGACGGTTCTACTGTTCCTTCTCGCTTGTGTTCTTACCAGTTATGATGAGAAGTTGCTTTACTTTTCAGGTGCTGGAACGTTTTCCAGCTGAATTTTCCAACGAATTTCGAAATCCCTGCTGGTACGAAGGGGCAGAACTACAATGTGTACCATATTTCTATCAGTTGGGCGCATGTAAGTGTGGAACAACAGATGTTTGGGACAAGTTGATTCAACACCCGGATGTGTTACCGGTTGCTAAGGAACCGCACTGGTGGGCCTTGAGAAGATTTGGATACACTGATACTCCTATTCACAGAGACCTCGGTGAGTTTAATCCATTCAAGCATTAACCTCTTCTTTTGAGGTAATCACTGACCAGAAGAGGCATATTATTTTACTTTTCACATTTTTTTCCGACTTCATTTGATTGCATGCCTTATGCACAAAACGCATATGGTAACATCTTTAATAAACTTGCAAATTTGTTCACTTTGGGGCTGTACTGTTTTGGATTTAGCTTTTTTTAACTTGATGATAGTATAGAGCATTCTTGGAAGTGATATAATTTACTCGAAAATTACATCTGGATGAAAGGAAATGTATAGAACAACACTGCTAATTGCAAATGCATTACTCTGAAAGTTTCCATATAACACAGAATATCAGAGAGTGGTTAGATTTAAGTAACTGAACTAATAATGAAGTATTCCTTTTTTCTTTGAACTGCAACCTTGGCCAGACTGTTGTTTCTATCACCGATGTTCTTTTCCCACTATACTGTTCTCTGATAACATTCAGACCAGCCTAACTGGTAACTTAACTACCTAATACCTGTGTTTACATGGTAACTTTGCTTCCTAATAACCGTGGTAACATGGTAACCTTAATACCTAATACCCGTGTTAACATGGTAACGGTAATATACCTATTACCTGTGTTTATATAGTAACGTTAATACATAATATCTGTGTTTACATGGTAACTTTGCTTCCTTATACCCGTGTTTACATGGTAACTTAACTACCTAATACCCGTGTTTACATGGTAACTTTAATACCTAATACCCGTGTTTTTATGGTAATTTCACTGCTTATTCCAGTGTTAACATGGTAACTTTACTATCTAATACCCGTGTTTACATGGTAACTTAACTACCTAGTACCCGTATTTACATGGTAACTTTGCTTCCTAATACCCGTGTTTACATGGAAACTTTACTACTTATTTCCAGTGTTTACATGGTAACTTTATTACCTAATACCCGTGTTTACATGGTAACGTTACTATATATAACCAGTGTTTACATGGTAACTTTACTACGTAATAGCCGTATTAACATGGTAACGTTACTACGTAATAGCCGTGTTAACATGGTAACTTTATTACCTAATACCCGTGTTGTCTCATGTTATTCATTTACAGTGCTCGAAATTCGTAATAAAACTGGTCAACAGGACGACAGCTCTGTTCAATGGTACTTAAACTTATACCGTCAACAAGCTGTGAAACAAATTCAACAAACCCCGACTAATATTTTTGGTAAGTGATTGGCAATTTGTATATATCATATAGAAATATAAGTGTGTAAAACATGTATGGTTTATGAGTTATGTTTTCTCGCACAAAAACACGAAAAGGTGTACCTTAGCAAGAAGCATACTTTGCAGACTTAGGTAGAATCTACCTAGCATTCCTTTCACTTTTTTGTGTGTGTAAAAGGTGGCACATATCTTTAACGTCGCTGATACTTAGCATGGTTTAACCAGATGATGGGTGGTCTCCGAAACATATTACATCTCTCATATAGAGCAAGGCAACTAAATAACTTGAATTTAAAGTTTATTTCACCCGATTAGGCCATAGGGACGTGTTACACTTCCAGCTATTACACCGTTAGCATACATATTTAAACAAAACGATATAGCCTAAACGCCTACACTTTCAACAATATCACCCGACGCTTGGTTTGGGTTTTATCTTTGTAGAAGACAAGACGAGCAAATCATAGTTTGACGTTATATAACGCAATATGTTTACTTACCACAACTCGGTGCACATATTTTTATTTCAATTATAGTTCTCTATCAGTTGACAAACCCTTGGATTGCGCACGCGCAAAAATCCATTTTAAGAAAATCCTTTTTTTTTCAATTCATTTCGTTACACTTTTGCATTTGTACAGGCGACGCATCGATAACGAATCTATGGGGTCTAGGGATGTACTATTGGGAGGAACATTTTCCAAATGAGACTAGCCCACCAGTTTTTCTATCAGATTTAATTCATGCCGTTCAGCCAAAGGCGAAAATTGTCGTTATACTAAGGGACCCCGTGGACTTGTAAGTTTAGCATGCACCCTTCAAGCACACACAGACATATATATAATATATTTATTCTCTATTATGATGGGGTAAAATGGTAAAACATTTCTAAGGTAACCGTCAGATGATTCTGGTATCATATTGTCTTATATGTTACTTTCATTGCATCTTTTGGCTAAACTAATCCCTATTTGGAAAGAACTTTAATTACTGTCGCATATTGTTAATGCCTATTTTCTCTGTCTTCTTTCTTTTGGTCTCATTTTGTTGTTTCCTAGTAAACATTTCTTGATGTAATCATATTCTGAGAATTATTGAGAAAAACGTTGAGTAAACGATTTCATAAGTATTGCACTTTTGTGTTCTCCTTTTTCCATTCAGTAAAGGTACAATAAGATAACTATGTATTTAAAATATAAATACCACTTGCATATGTACACCCTATAGTCTTTAATCTATTATAATTCATTATGTAAAAGATTTAACTTACTAGAAATAAATGAATGAATGAATGAATGATAATTCCCAGAAGGTATTCTCTTATTGGATAAAAATAAAAAGTCGATATGGCCACAAATTTCATTTGTGCAGGCGCCTTGAATTATCACCATTAATCTTTTATCGCATAGTTACGCTTAAAATAAAATTTAAAAAACAATGAAAAAAGCAGTGAACGAGTACGGAATAGGTCGTGCGGGTGCATCATACCAAGACATATAGTTAAAAAAAAATCTGTTTCGGGATTTTCCATTAATGTCCTCTCAATCTTCAGTTGTTGTTATTTGTTTACGCTGTTTTTTCTTTTCTTTTCTGTTATTTTCTTTTCTTCTATTTTCTTTGCTTCCTAGGTTATGGACTTCGTACATGATAGGAATAAAAAACGGGGATCGTACTCCAGAGAAATTTGAAATTGGTACGAAAAAATATCTCAAAGAAGCCGCGAATTGTGAATCGGTGCATAATCCATTGTACTGTGCGTTCATGTGCGGACCGGAGCCACATTATTGCCTTGGCAATGTAAGTCATTCCATTATCATAACATTCCTAAATTTATTTATTTTTATTAAACAAGTTATAAATATGTAAATAAAAAAAATAGTGGTTACATGAGTGTAGTTACCAAAAACTGCTTCACAATGGAAGCAGACAGAATTATACTTTTCCGTACATTTGTTCTGGATATTTGCCATTTTGCAAATATTATAGTTACCGTAATTGCGTCTCTTGTAAAGTCGTCCTTCTTGTGGAAGAGTTTGGACAGAGATTACATACTAATTCATAGTTGTGTACATGGTACACATATAAGGAAGGTGCCCCTGCACAAAAACCGGTTGAACGAAGTACTTGACTCTCATAGGTTGGTTTCGTGGGCTTAGTTTCTCCAGGCATTTCATTTCAAATCCATCGTTTTTCGCCCTAAGTTTGGTATTGCTGCCATTTTAATCTTTAGCTGTGTCAGTCAGGGCTATACGAGAAGTGTTAACACCACTTAGCATCAGAACTTGAACTCTATGTCATCATGGACTCACAAAGGACCAACGTATAGAGTTCCAAAGGTGGAACAGACAGTCAATGTAGCTATACTCGTACCGATGTTGTGACGTCATTAATCTCTTCATTGTTACATATATGAGACAAATTGAAGCTTATTGTGAACTTAATGTTGGACTTAACAATTAAAGTCAGATTAGGTCAAAAGTAAAATTGAACGCAAATTTTGCCATGGTACATTGGATTTAAGTCATTCTTTTACATATTAAAAAAATAAAGTGTGACATTATAGCTATTTGTGCATGATTTAAAAACACTTACAAGAGTTTGGCTTATACGTCATATAAGTTTATATTTCTGTTCATTTCTAACAGAAAATTTACCAAGGGATATTTTATTTGTATCTGCGTGAATGGGTAGAAGTCTTTGGTCTTGAGAATATCCATGTGATGCGATTGGAAGATTGGAAAGAGGACCCAATAGGTGAACTCGAGGGACTGATAAAGTATCTCGAATTAGGTTTGTATGGTCTCTTTACATCCATCTTTCCCATAAAATATGGAAACAACGGACAGATTTGTGTAAGCTGTAGCGTATTCGAACAGCGAAGGATTGGCCTACCAGTTTATCTGTTCGGAACAATGCGCGCCGCCGTGTCCGAGGCGTTGACGGCTTCTCTGCGTTAAAGGGCGGATTTACTCTTGGCCGCTACTTAGATGCTAGTTTCGTCCCAGACGCCAGCTGTGCCATTGTTTCAAATTAGGCCTACAGTGCCCCCCCCCCCCCACTAGTGGAATTACTGGACAAGAAGTAAGGTATACTCTAGTCCAGCCATGTGTTCGAATTTGTAAACCCGTGCATTACATTCAATGCTTAAACGAAAGTTGTTCACATGGCGAATACGTGTCTTTGCTCGTACTTTTATACCCTTAACTAATATCATTGAAAGACAACATAAGTAAAACGTAAAATGTACACACACACACATACACACACACATATGTATATATATATATATATATATAGATATAGATATAGATATATATATATATATATATATATATATATATATAGATAGTTATATATATATATTTATCCACTTTTTTATCTTGCATTTTTTATCGTACTGTTGCATTGTGTGGGGTTATACTTACCCTAGTCTTATTAATAAGCTCTATATTCTACAAAAGAATTAATGTTTTTTTTTATTCTTCTCCCCCCCCCCACTTTTTCTTATTATTATTATTATTCATTATTCTTTGTAAAAAAAAATTGTTGTCATACTCTGTACCTTTGTTATACTTTATAAGTTTGTATTTTAGGGATACCTCAATTACAAGTTCTTATAAACTTTTCGAGGATCCCCACAACCATATATTCTGTATGTATATACTTGAATTATTTAAATTGTTGATAACGTTGATGGTTGAAATATGGTTGAACAAACAAACAAACAAACACATATATATATATATATATATATATATATATATATATATATATATATATATAAATATATATATATATATATATATATATATATACGCATGATGATATGTTCGACTTGTTGAACAAACAATGAACAAACTAGTTGAACAAACAAACACACACACACACAGACACATATATATATATATATATATATATATATATATATATATATATATACGCATGATGATATGTTCCATTTGTTGGATAGAAATAATAGTAGAAAAGATAAGGTCAACATGTTGTGCCTTTAAATCCAACATGATATTTAGAATAGGATAGATATAACTAACTACACGCTACACAGATTTTCGGACACCCTGGACCTTCGTCAGGTGTAAAAAGAATGATTGAAATTGCGTTAGTCTACCGTAAGCCCCAGACTGCTCAAAGTGCTTGAACCCGGAAAGAAAAGCCATATCCCTATTGAGATCATGACAGTGTGAACATACATTAAGGATCAATTCGACTTCCTTCAAGTTTCTTTTATTATGGTCAAACAAATTACCCAGGATTATGGCAAACTTAAGACAGTCGACATTGTGTTGTGGAAGATTAAAATGTTCAGCCTCTGGATAACTGGTTTTGTGGAGTCTGATTGTGCTTTTGTGATTATTAAGTCGTAGACGAAAAGGAGTGGAGGTTTGGACAATGTATTGTATATCAGAACAGAGAACACAAGTGATAAGATATATAACAAAGGGAGAGTCACAATTGTATGGACCTGGATGTAAACACCGGGTTTACCACATTAAATATTCCCCATGGGTTGAGAAGTGTCGGTGGGGTAAATGATTCCTAACAAGGATGTTGCGTAGGCTGGGAGGTTGTCTTTTAGCAACGACAGGGGGGGGGGGGGGGGTTAATAAAACTTGTCACCCATATCGTCTCCCACAATCAATGTGTTCCATTCATTTTTGACCAGCCTAATGAATTGATCGACCTGATCGCTGTGTGTAACGACACATGGAATACGATGCTCTTTCACCTCCCTGTGTTGATTTTGGAGCAGTTTCTCCTGGGAATTCTACAGACCTTATGAAGGGCTCTCTTCAATAACTTGTAGGGAGTATTACAATCAAGAAAGTGACCTATTAGGGTGGTTGATTGACTACGAAACTGTAGGGGATCAGAACAGATGCGTTTGTAGCAAAGCATTTTGCTAAAGACAATCGACTCTTTAATATGAAATGGGTGAAAACTATATGAAAGTCGAGATATGTGTGACGGTCAGTGGGTTTAGAATATACATACGTGTTAAAACGACTGTTAGATAGAGTGACCAGAGTGTCAAGAAAGGCAACATGAGATTTTGATTTCTCCATGGTGAATTTAATGGAGGGTCGAACAGATTGAGGCTATCTACAAACGCATCGAGAGACTGTTCCCCATGAGACCAAATAACAAAGATATCATCAATGTAACGTACGTACAGAAGTGATAGAAGATTAGAACTTTCGAGATATATATATATATATAGATTAAGAACAACACACCAGAAACATCCACACCACGGCCGGTTTCGTCCTTTTGGGACTCATCAGGCAAGGTAGGAATAGAACCCCTGATCTTGTGTCACAGACCCAAGTCCGAACCACTCGACCACAGTGATTCTACTGGTGTGCGAATGCGTATAAACTGGCTTTGTATAACTGTAAGTGAGGGCGTATTACCCAAGTGTTATGATTGTACAAAGTGCACCCCTGTGTAGGTTATTTATACTGCATCGATGTTGCAAAATATAACTTCAATTTGAGTACTACTCAGTGGGTGCGTTAACACACACTATGATTCGAACAATGTCATGCTGTGAATGTTGTAGCCAGTCCACGAGCAGTAGTAAAGTCTCACTGTGAAACATATGGATCTATTGGGAAAGTAAGCTAAATTTGTATTAAATCTTAAAAATTAAAGCAAATAATAATGGAAATATCCGTTATCTAGTCCGATATGTGTATTTTCCTTTTTTACAGCACCTTTGCCACATCAGCAATTAGCATCCATAGTAGGACTTGCAAGAAAGAACGTTAACAAAGAAGCCAAGAGCAAAAATATGACAATGTTACCATCCACCCGACGAACGGCGCAGGACTTTTACCGTCCATGGAACAAACTCCTCGCTGGATTATTGAAAGATCAGAAATATACTTGGAGTTATTAAAGTTTAAATTGATGTAACGGATAGGAATTGAATTGATTCAAAATTACAATACAGGAAAGAAGAAACACGTTCTTGATATGTGCTCTGTTTCTTGAAATGAAGTGAAATGTAAAGGTAAGGTCACATGATCTAAGGTATCTATTTTTCTCAATATAAACCACATTTTGACAGTTCTTTCTTCTCTTATATATTTTTGATACTGCGTAAAAGCACATTTAACAATATCTTCAACGTATAATTGTGGAAACCTAGACATTATCAAGAAGCTCGTTCTTATGCTTCCACTTTCTACCAATGTCATAAAAGTTTTTGCCAAGTTAAACTTATAATACACTCAAGTCTTTAACAAGATCTTCGACGCAGAATTTTGGAAACCTAGACATTTTATTTTTATGTTTTCACTTTCTACCTATGTCCTTAACGTATTTACCAAGTTAAGCTTATAATACATTCAAGTCTTTAAATCTTCGACGTAGAATTTTATAAACCTAGACATCTTATCAAGAAGCTTGTTCATATGCTTCCACTTTCCACCAAAAACCTTAACGTGTTTGCCAAGTTAAACTTATAATACATTCAAGTCTTTAACTAGATCTTCGACGTCGAATTTTGGAAACATACATTTTATGAAGAAGCTTTTTCATATGCTTCCACTTTCTACCAATGTCCCACAGCTAAGTTTAAGGTTTGGTTAGTAACTGTATATATTCTTTTCCTTGAGTTATCTCTGAAAACAATTATACAGATGGATATCACTTTTATGCTTAAAACAACAGATTGTTATTGTAAAGTTTTATTATCCGCCATGTTAATACACTTGATTAGAACACATTCTGCTACCTTGTAATATTGATGTCACAATCTTTATGTCAAACCTTACAAATGTTTGTTAACTTACCTTGAAAAAACGCCCTATTGGGTCTTTTTTACAAATGCATTAAGCCTCTTCTGCATGTATACCGAAATAATGGTCTATACTGACAGTTGTTAGAGTTACGAAATGAACGTCAAAACAGGTAATTTTACAGCTAGTGTTTGTCTCGGCATTTTTTTTTAATGGAGAGAGGCCTGAAAAACAGTTAATGGGGTTCAACCCCGGAACGCGTTTGGCAATTAGATGGTCCATGGAACTATGTGATATGAAAAGAAATATATTCTCGTTTTCATAATAGTCATATACGCTTAAAAATTGAGGCATCCAAAGTGAGGCCAGGTGAGAATGATGTCTCGTTTACCGATCTAATTTCTGACGCGACTCGGGAGAGGGTAGGGAAAGATGTAAAAAGAATCATATATATTTTTCACTATGAGCAGTTCCCCTGTTGATTCAATGAAAACGAATGAACTTCAGTAATGGTAGAATATGCGTTCTTTGTTATAAAAGGAAGACTGTTGCTTTAAACGTGTTCGACCAAATTTCGCTAAAGTGTACAACAAATAAGTCAACAAATTCATAATACGTTATCAAAACGTCGAAGACAATTGCATACACCTAAAGGAACGCAATTTTACAACAGTGTGGATAGTTAGTGTAGCTCATCATTGCGTGAAATAACTGCAGAATCCAGAAGCACCAAAATTATAGATATGATGCATTTTTTCAATTCATAAAACGCAAAGTTAAAACGAAACTACGACTTCAATTCATATAAGTCATCTACCAAAAACAAAAGGACAAGCAAAAGGAAGGTTAAACGTGCTAAAAATGATGCAAACTAACACGAGGAATACTTCAAGAAGAGAAAATCAAAACATTTTAATCGACTTGATCAAGCCCAGCTCTCTGCGTAGTTTGAAGGTGTCTCTTTGTATTCTCTACGCGGTGAATATTTTTCTTCTCTGAGGGAGACATGCGGTTGAACTCCAACGTCATCAACCCCCGGAATGAAATCTGTTTTCTCCCCTTTAACTGTCATTTCCTCAAACCTATCGCAACAATAAAAGGAGACATTGGTTTACATACGGACGATAACGATGATGACAAAAATGTCGAAGAGGAAGCCGATGACGACTATGATGATGGTGATGAGGAGGAGGATGGCGAGGAGGAGGACAAGGAGGAGGACGATACGTTGATGATAGCAAAATCAGTTAAATACACTTTCAGTTAAATACATTGTGACTATTTTTGATGATGATGATGATGATGATGATGATGATGATGATGATGATGATGATGATGATGATGATGATGATGATGATGATGATGATGATGATGGTGGTGGTGGTGGTGGTGGTGGTGGTGGTGGTGGTGGTGGTGGTGGTGGTGGTGGTGGTGGTGGTGGTGGTGGTGGTGGTGGTGGTGGTGGTGGTGATGGTGATGATGATGATGATGATGATGATGATGATGATGATGATGATGATGATGATGATGATGATGATGATGATGATGATGATGATGATGATGATGATGATGATGATGATGATGATGATGATGATGATGATGATGATGATGATGATGATGATGATGATGATGATGATGATGATGATGATGATGATGATGATGATGATGATGATGATGATGATGATGATGATGATGATGATGATGATGATGATGATGATGATGATGATGATGATGATGATGATGATGATGATGATGATGATGATGATGATGATGATGATGATGATGATGATGATGATGATGATGATGATGATGATGATGATGATGATGATGACGATGATGCACATGCAGTAAAGAGAGTTCTTTGTTCTTATGTAGACTTACATCTTGTTATCTTTGGTCTCTTTTTTCTTTCTATCTCTCCTAAATCCGGAGAAGAGAATCAGTGAGACCAAAGCTACGATGATAACCATACCCAACAAGGAGCCAATTATTGTCATTGAAATTTCAGCAGGACTGAGGTTGCCTGGTGAGAATACAGAAGATATATTGTTATCAAGACCAGTAACGCAAAGTGAGGTCGCTGCCCAGAGCAAACATTTACCATGTTTGATATATATTCTTACCAGGCTGTAACAGCCTGTATTTCTATAATAAAATAAAATTATTTTAAAGATGGAAAGTTACGATGAAAATCTCCTTAAAGGTTATTCGTTGGTAGAAATTAATTTCACACATCCCATCTCTACGACTGAAAGTCGTCTTTCTACGATATGCAGTATAAGGGTTAGTAAGTCATATTTTCATATAACTGCAAATCCATGGTTCTGCATTATTTCTTGTTGTGGTAGACATGTAGACACAGGTAAACTATAACGACCATTAAACCTCCAACATGGTGCCGTCTAATTGTAATCACATCGTTTAATGGTGGCAGAGGTGGGATACGTATTAATATACAGAGAATGCCTGCTTTGAGGTTTACAGTCTTGGTACGATTACTGTAGCTTTTATTTTTCTTGTCGATATGTCAGGGAGCATACTACCAATATAACACTTGCACAGATAACACATTATTCTGCATGTAACTTCACAGCAGCTAACATACAACGTATCATCTTAAATATTTCACATAGTCGATAACACACTTACGGTAACATCCCGGCGATCTAACTGGTCGCCATTTTTCATATTCGACGTCGCATCGTCTTTCCTCCGGACCAAACATTTCATATCCCTCGTCACAACTGTACCGAATCCTCATGTTTTCTGGTGAGTACGGTCGAACGACATCAACAGCGGCGTGTTCAATAGTGTCGACACCGCTACATATCAAGCTCTCTACAAAAACAGAAGAGAATAACAATTAATTTCGCGTTTCTTGTTTCATTTGCCACTTTCTTGTATATTTTCTCTTTAGTTTTCTCTACCCCTCTCTACTCTGTTCACATTTACTGTTGCTTCGTTGGTTCCTTGTTATGGGATAATTCGTACTGTATATTAGTCAATGACATTTCATGTTTTTAATTCATAACATTTCTCTCGGTAGGGTTATATAAACGCAATAAGGTAGAGAAGAAATATGCCTAAATATTAAATCTCAGATTTAAATGCAACATTAGGACTGTGGTTATATAAGTTCGTTGTACTCACCCACGCAGTAATTTATAACAGCATCTCCAGTCCATTCTCCGTTTGGCTGACAAATTCTATAATTGGAACCAAGGAGAATGAAATCTTCGTCACAGCTGTATTCGATTTCGGATCCTACATTGTGATTCCGTTCCCTATAGAAGGTTTTGGTACCATTCTTTGGAGTTGGGAAATAACGACAGGTGGTCACTACATTGAAAAATGAGTAAATAAATAAAAGAAAATTAGTATTGAACGTCTGAAGAATGTGCAATGCATATTCAACATGTGAATATTCAACAGCTGTACTTTCATGGCGTGGTTCAAAGCACTTGCACAGACAGAATGAATATCACGATTATCACATTTGCAGGTTAGGTTTAGTTTGTACTATCGATTCGTGTGTAGATGCATATTCAACATGTGAATATTCAACAGCTGAATATCGTTTTTTTTTTTAAAGCTATACTTTCATTGCGTGGTTCAAAGCACTTGCACAGACAGAATGAATATCCCGATTATCACATTTACAGGTAATGTATATATAGTTCGTACTATCGATTCGTGTTCATTTGAAGCACAATATGTGAGGACAGAACATAGCAGTATTAGGATTGATTAATAACTGGCTGCAACGGTAAAACTGCGAAAATGATTATTAAACTGATATATTTACTGTTTCATCTCTTTGTCTCTCATGTCTCTTACTTTATCTGTAATCCATACAACAGTTTCAGGTTCATCGATGTTAACAAATCTACGAAAACTAGTAGTTGTGTTGCAACTTACAATACACGAGATTCTTATGAGCAAACCAGTAGTCTTCATAAGCTTGCATAGTCGATCTCCCGATGTTTAATTTGCCCGTGGTTCTGACGTCATATTCGCAAAGCGCATTTCCACCGCAAACTCGTTCGACATCACTCGCCGTCAGCCCAGGAGGGAGATTCCCGGGCGGTGCCTCGAAGTTTGGTACAAATTGATTGTCCTGGTAATAGTCGTGAGTTTTCCCTTGATCGTAATAAAGCAAACTGTCCTCGGCTTTAATCTCCCCTATCAAATAATAGATGGCAATTCTCTTTATTTGTTTGCCTCCGGATTTAGAAATGAACACCTAGGAAGTGTTCTATCCTTTTGTAAAGGTTACTTTTATACCAACAGGTAATGCCAAACGAATATACCTGTTAACATCGTCATCAATTTTTACTTTGAATGAACAAGATCAATTTTAAAGGACTTCTTTGCATGACAGATGTTAATCTCATTTAAAAAGCAAAACAACATCACCAAAAACAATTCGAACTCTTCAAGATTAACATTATAAATATTTATATATAATATGTGTCAAAAGCTGCACATCAGAGGTGAAAAAAACGAAATTAGTTTGTTCTTGTAACTCTCTCAATAAATTGTATTGTTTCTAAACGCTTCCATATTTGTCTAACAAAACTTTCAATTGAATTAGTTGGACATGTTCCTCACTACAGCCAATGCTTATACAATACATGATATGTTGTTATAAAAATTACAAGACAACATGTTATGAACATTCTCTTACAAGACTTTCCAAATCTGTCGTATATTTCGTTGACGTCACTATCGTAATCAACCCTTGTCCCTCCAGATGTCGTCAGATCGTCTTTGTAGTCGTCATTCCAGTTTCCAAGGAGACCTTCCACTTGACCCTAGCAAGACAAAATGAACCAACATTATTTCGTAGTGCTGTATAAGTTTACTAATAAAGCCACGACAGTTGGTAAATATTCCAAACATTGGAATACGTGTCCGTACACAGACAAGGCAATAACTGTACGCGTGCCTGTTATGTAGAAGGCCACTGACGATAAACACCTTTCCTTGGTTAATCCAGAAATAGCACCAGGACATTTTGTCTCATGCTTATGTTTAATAAGTAAATCGTTTGATCCTAGTTTAGTTTAATTTAGTTTAGAGACCCAAGGATCAGGAGGCCTTAAATAAGTAGCTTATTTGAGACCCTATCGGTGTTAGATCGTGGATGAACACCGGCTTATTTCGAGCCTTCTTTTTCGATAAGTGTTCAGATGATAACGAGACATGGGTGTGAATTCGCTCCCATACCTGCTCCCGGGACCACCATTTAACGTCCCCATCCGATGGACGAGAGTGTACATCCCAGCATCTGACCACTTTCCCAAATACCTGATGTAGTCCAAGGCACCCATTCAACACCACTGCATTGCAGCCATGACGAAGACAGTTGTTTCGAAACCCTGTGAAGAACATAAACAAACCCCTTTCCCCTTGTTCACAAGTGTTTGAATAAATGACGACAGAAGAGGATATCCATCATACGTGGTACCTATATCGTTACTAAACTGTGTGGAAGTAAGTAACCGATACATCTGCAGATTTACCCCTGTCATGGGCTTCACATATGTGCATTTTCATTACAATGCATTGGTGTTAGATTCCATTCATTGTCTTTAAATATCACCATACTGTTACAGAAATTTGGCTTAAAAGTCTAGCCGATTTTGTTTCGTTAAGTTGTTTCTCAGAATTTGAGTCGTAGTTTTTTCTTCTCGTCAGTTAACCTTTTCTTTATATCAGAGGAAACTACGGCGTTTCCCAGCGCCTGGTGCATACAGCTATTCCACAACCAAAGAACCAGCTTCCTGCGTACACGCGCGTCGGCCGACATCAAAACTCTAAAAGGGGCTCACCGCGCTCAGCTATGTAAACTGCATGGTTAAAGCATGTTTTACCTCCATGGTTAAAGCAAATTGATTGTTTGTGTCAGTGGGAAGACAGAAAGTTCGGGAAAGTAGTTGGTCGGCGTGGAGCTGCAATCTTTTACTTCGATACAGCCAACGTTGGTATTTTGTTTGTGTGATATTTTTTTTGAGGAATCGTGAATTTGTGCATCAAGGAACGGTAATTATGTTTCCTGGTTCTGCCTGGAGGGACATATTGGTGACTCAATATTGGAAAGGTTCCAGACATTTCACTTAGTAATGCTTTCATTTGTTTTTCTTTTATGCGTTAAGTTCAAACGTCAAGATCATTTAGGAAACTGACAAGGCTACGAATAAGCCCTTGGTATCTATCAATGTTTGAATGACCGTGTCAGTGAAGTGAACGTTAAAAGAATTGTTAGTAATCGAGACCATAGGAAATACTAAAATTGCCAGAATTACTTATGGTGTTACCCTAAAATGTACAAGGCTGAAACATTATTCTGTTTGGGAAAGACTAACTTACAAGTACTTAAATGTAACCTGAGGCTGAAGCTCGATTATCTCACTATTTTGTGAATATGGTTATTTAAGACTCCCCCCCCCCCCCCTCCGAATTTTAGGGTATCTGTTAAAGTCGCAACGACCTTGAGAAACATCACAGCTCGCAGGAATTACGAGAAACAGCTCAGCTTGCAAGTTGCGATAAACGGCTCAGCTCGCAAGAATTGTGACTTTTAAGGTTCGCGCGCAGATTGCGAGAAATTGTCAGAGATGGCCGAGGCTGCGAGTTTTGGTTTGCACTTGTATTTCTTGACTGCTTATTTCTTTCAATAGTATTGCAAATGATTTAAGCTATGTATTCTGTTCAAAGGCTTATTGCTACCATTTAATTATTTTTTTAATGTCTTTCATCTGTCTTTGGAGGGTTAATTGATGTACATCCTCAACAGTCTAACAAGAGAAATGGGTAATTTTTAAAAAAAAGGTGTGGGGGGGGGGTCAGATCTTACAGAGCTCTATTGCTCATTTTTCGAGACTCTGCGTTCCGACTTGACTACAAAGAAATCGGTCAGTGTTACAATGCATCCCGCCCATGCCCATTATATAGAGTGTACGTCAAGCGTCTAGTTTGGTAAGGTTATAAATGACTCCCAAGAATATATGCAAACAGATAATGACATTAATAAGTACCTACATTTTATGATATGTAACAGAAGAAAACGTTAACTTTCTTCTGTTTCTTAATCGGGTGAAAATGTTTAAAGTCACTCGGAGTATCTGTAATTTTTAGTCAGTCTGTCTTATTGCCCTCCCTATCCCCTTCATACATCTCTTTGTTAACGTCTAAGGTGGAGAAAAATATTAAACCTTAAATTCCTTTGGTATAAAGACCCGGATCACCATGTCCTCTGCAGTTCCGTTCACGACTATACCAATCTTGGAGTCCTGGAACGTAATCACGACTTGGGTGATGTTACCATGCTCGTAGATTGTTGGGAATGTAAGGAAGACTCCGTCTGCAAAAGAAAAGAAAATAATACCATTCTTTTACCTTCCACCAATCGCTCTTCATTCTTGAGATTTTATGATAAGTTTGGCCATGTCAATATAAATTACTATCTGCTGCCTGACTTTTGTGCTTCGAATCCTTGCTTCTTTTTATTATCATTATATATGCATAATTGTTTTTTTAAGCTTGATGATTACAAATGCTGATCCAGCAAGTTTTACACTCTTTTATAACTGGCAATATAATTATTAAATCATATATGTTGTTCTCAAATTGGATAATTTTGACTACTCTACCTCTAATTATCTTTTAACCCTGTGTCCAAAACAATAATTTAAAAGATATGGTTAATATATACCATTACAACACATCGCTTAATATATTTCTTGTAAACAATGCGTTTAATAATTACTCTAAATTAACCATTTCCTTATACTCCTGACATCACGTATAACCATAACTAAAAGCCACATTATTTTTGTTTCCAAGTCTTAATCCGTTTTTTCTCTATCATTTTTGGTTGTTAAATAAGGCATTAAGCTTACTGTCTAGTTGTATTTCTTGCTGTGTATCAAGATCCAATATTTCTGACTGTACCATGACCTCTAAGACGGTTCTTTCACTATGTAGAATCCTAATGATGTCCAGATCTTCTTCCTTCATCGCTATAGACGTCAAAATAGTGGCAGGCATCTTGTTCCCTACAAAATACGAAAAGAGTGGTTTTGACAGCCTTTAATAATGACATTATCACTGAAAATTCGGTAATATAGCCTAAAATATGCACCTTCATTTTTACAATATCTTGAGTACGTTTATCCACTAGAACAAAGAGTAAAACAAAACTACATTAGGACATCAGAAAAATGTAAGAAGATAGTAGAAAACGAGAAAACTGAATTTCGAAATATTTGTTTTTTTTCGCTCTATCTTCATATCTATTAATATAAATCAATTTATCAACTGGGATTATTCGGATTTCGTTGAATTCCGACAGTTTTTTCGTATTCTGTTTGTTACTGTGATATGTTTCATTTGATGTAATTTATTATCTTGAGTTTGGGAAATTAAGTACAGCAATGTTATTGACCAATATTTCACATATGAATATTCAATAAACGTAATAGTAACAGTCTAAAGTGGGTACTTTGGTTATATTTATTTAGCAGGCTAAATCTACACAAACCTTATGAACAAATGGTGACTTATTTCATGTTCATACCATGGCTGAGACCGTACCTAATTAAGAACTAGACTGTTTAGAGGCAATAAGCTGTAGTGACGTTAATTCATGACAAATAACGAGTGGATTCATATTCGCTATACTCTCATCGCATTTAAGTACCAACT
The DNA here is from genome assembly GCF_037975245.1 of Apostichopus japonicus. Taxonomy (NCBI): domain Eukaryota; kingdom Metazoa; phylum Echinodermata; class Holothuroidea; order Aspidochirotida; family Stichopodidae; genus Apostichopus; species Apostichopus japonicus. The sequence continues at coordinate 10,400,117 of NC_092572.1, forward strand.
TACCCGCGTAATCGTGATCACTATCATCATCGGCATCATTTTTGTTATTGTTGATTTATTTATTATATGTGTTTTTTCCCGTTTGCTAATCAACACTGTTTTATACCAACTTACCCGCGTAATCTACTACTTGTTCAAATCTTGCGTGTAGTTCAAATTCTGTCAATGCGTCTAGTGTTTGCATGAGGATGTATTCTCCTTTACCGTTGAAGGTGTATTCCAATCCATCGAAAGTGATCACATGGGGATCACCAAAAATAGTTGCTAAGTATATGCAAGAATATGAAAGCAGAATATGCAGAGGTAGAGAGAAAGCGGAAGGTTAACGAAATCCTGTCATTGTAATTGCGTAAATATTGCCGAACTGGTCGTCACCATCTGCCCCCTACCTCAAACCTCTCTTCACATGCAGTGTCTACAATTACAAATACAGGTTATTCAAGAAATTATGTGGTTACAAAGAAATCGATAGATATGCAGAAATAATTGTCACGAAGTTTCAAAAACAACACAATTGTTGACACTTAACACTTTAAAAAAAGTTGATTGTATTGTATACATAACAATGTGACAATATTTCTAATGACATAGCATTGTAAACTTTCATGGGGAATGATATAAACTGACCAAACTTCTTCACTGAATGACAATCAAGAATAATACTTCTTTGTAGCCTTTTGTTGTAGTCCCAAGGAAATGGGATATGTTGACGAGGTTCCATGGTAGATAACAGTTATATTGCATATGATTCTACTCCACATGATATTACAAAAAAAGTCAAATAAGTTCAAGAGAGAACTACTGTGAGTCATTCTGCCATAAAAAATATCGCAGATGATATGCCAAGATTCCATTGATATGTCCCCGACAAATGCATATTTTAACATGTAAGCGTCATTTAAATATTACATCTACGGCCAACTTGTACTTTCAGCTCATAAACTAGTCATAATTATCGAAACAAAAGAGAATTAAATACCCTGTATTTATCAATCGTAAACTAAAACCAGATCCGGGGTTTGGTCCATCGTAACAAGTTTATCAAAGTCGAAAACGAGATGGAACCTAATGGTTATCATAAATGATTCTGGCAATTTGAAATTTGTATTTTCCCTTACTAACCTATTCTTGGTGGGTCGTACATTCTACAATCTCGAGTTTGTCTGAATTCTTGGTAGTATTCACATCGATCTCCCCAGATACAACAGGTAAAGAAGGGTATGCCATCATGGAGCCAGGAGGAGAGGGTTGGTACCTTTTTATTCTCTCGATAAGGATAGATACCGTTAACAGTTACTCGATGTGTGAAGCTACCCTCCCAACTATCTCCTGCATATACGAGATTCTCGAACTTGTCGTAGCAACACACTGAATCGGCGCCTTGCGGACTATAGAACAAGAGCAGGCACACAAGTATAGAAAAAAATGTTCTTCCATCACCCACGTAGGTTCCAAATTATTTAGTTTTCTTTATCGTATTCACTCCATTGACCTATAATGCGCCTAACCACTAAATTATATATTCGTACAAACACATTTCCAAAGTAGGGGAAGCCTACAAATGTATGTCAAATGAGGTGTGGTAAAGGCCCAGGCTACAAATTGGTATATGTGCTGGAAGAAAATTCTTGAGATATTCAACGCCGTGTATTGGACCACGGTGCTACAGATAATGCTCCCTGACAAAATGCTTAGAAAGAAACATTTTGTATCCATCGTTTGAAGGTAATATTAATAGTAACATCGATCCACATTAAGTCCATTGATTTAGAAAACTTTAAGGGGATATTAAACAAAATTACTTTGAATTACTTGTTAGGACATTGCATTTTTGCAATGAAATTGAACTATCAAATCTTCATTCTTAACTATTTCATTTTTAACTTTAACATGAATGGAATTGTATAATTGAAAGGTTGGAATCTCCAACGAAGAAGGGGGCTAGTATCTGTATAATGGAATATTGCTACTATTCCTCCTACCCAACCCGTAACCAAGTGGACGCCATGTTTTTCAATCAACCGTTACAATCTTACTCACTTTATGTCGTCTATCCCCCCGACCTATCATCCCAATAATTATTGATTGAGCAATCGTGCCATCCTTGCTCAGACAAATACAAGTACCATACCTGTGGATGATGTTAATGACACAGTGTACGATATCTTCTCTGTATCTACAGTAATCATTTCTGTCTTCCATGCCTGCTTTGTTGATGTCACAAAATGGCGCTGGTCTCCAACGTCCTCTGTCAGCGATAGCTTGCGAAAGGTTGCATGGGCATGGGTAGAGATCCTGTTCGTAATCATAGAGGGGTTCCTGTTGGCGTTGCTCGTACCACTTCTCGCACTGAATGTTTGACCATGCTATAGGGTCTCGCTGGTATTTTTCGTTCAATAAGTAACCAAGGATATGTAAGTCACTCCAAAGTGCTATCTCGTCCCTGTATTTAAAAAGAATTATGAAATTCAACTTCACGGTGAATTGCTGTTTCAGTTATAAAATTAATTGGTTTAAGTCGACTGTTATATCTGGTGCTAGCAGATTTGGAATAGTACTTAAATTAAGAGAAGTAAAACTTAAGTAGAGAGAAGTAAAAATTAAACATGTATTTTATCAGCTCGAACAGTTCAATGTGTGTTTCATCGACAGGATACAAACACATTGTGAACCTCCAAATAAAACATGCTTTGAGACATATAATTCGTGACCACCACAATCACGATTTTGGGTTCCACAGAACCTTGAAAAAACGCTTTTATCGTTTGAGAAAACCTTGAGGTTTTTCCTCACCGTTTGAAACGTCTAGTAATCCTGATAACGCCAACAGCGTTCTCCTCCGTAACGCCTGTATTGCCCCTGCCGAACCACTCATAACGGCCAGTGTTAGGCGCAACAAAATCGAGTTCTTCGACCTCTGTCAATTCTGGGTATCCATTCATCTCTTGGTAGGCTAGTATGTCAACTCTGATCTCGGTGTTGTTGATCAGTGAACTGTCCCATTCGATGACAAGAGGCAAGTCAGCTTTCAACCAACTATCACTGTCGGGGTTTAACCGAGTAGTACGAGGAGGGACAGAGTCAATATTTACTACCAAAAACAAAGTGAAATCATTAATAGGCAATACAAGAAGAACAAGGGGATCCATGAAGTGTTATATGATTTAATGAATCCAATTTATCAAACACCAACGGGTTGATTACGAATCACGAAGGTTGCCACTTAGCCTTGCCAAGTTAATTGTCGTAACATTTTAAATGCAATGGATGTTACAAAAATTTACAAAGTGATAAAAAGCAATTTCATAAACAAAATAATTCGTTTTGCTTTGTACAGTAGAAACCAAGTCTTAACTCGTAAAGTGAGATATTTCAATCTCCATGGGGTTTTTTTTTTGTGTTTTGTTTTGATTTTGGTTTTTGTAATGGAGAGAGGGATAACTTTGTTTTTTGCTTTTTGATGCCTTTGTTGGCAATTTAATTGCATATTAATCAGTTAACAGTGTAAGCATTAAATGAGCAAGCTGCCTTCATTAGAGATACTCTGTATTTGTGTAGAACGTACCAGAACATCCATTAAGAACAATGAACATCATTGACTCATATTACCGCATTCTGATATCCCAACATGATAAAAATTACTCGTATTAGCCATTCTATTCTGCATACGTTTCCAATATGTCGCATATGGCTAAGTAGTATCTACCCAGCAAACACAAAACGTCCTAAAGAGCCACTAAAATATGTGTTATAACATTAAATGTGGTGTTATAAAAACGTCGGCATAACGTTTTGGTGAGATATTAATGTTATTTTAATGTTATATCAATGTTTTAACGAAAAAAATGTTTTGAAATAATAGCCTGAAAACGTTTTCGTGACATATTTATTACACCACAAATAACGATATCAAAACAAAAGACGAAACGTTTTAATAACGTTTAAAAACTTTTTTGTGTTTGCTGGGTAGCAGTAATATCGAAGGGAAATTTGAATGTAGACGTTTCTGACTTTGCACCCGAATATGATAATTTAGACCAGTTCTAGAAATTCCACGGACCTTAACTATTTCTCTTTCCTAAAGTAATTTCTTATCACACTCAGCCATTTGCGTATTTGGCTCATTCCGCAATTACCTTGGACACAATTGCAAATGTTTCGCGCCAAATTTAATAGACTGAAAAAGAATATCCAATTAATGTATGCTATGAATAGGGCTGTATGTGGTTAACTTACCAATATCAAATGTTCCTGTGTAAGGGTAGGTTTGTCCCCAGTTACGCGTCAAGAATATTGGAACCCTCCCAACTTGGAAAAAAGTAGGAGTCACACAGTAGGCCCTCTGTGCACTCAAGAAGGAACAATTGGTTAAAGCAATTTGGTCTTCCTCCGTGCCATATCTTAGCCATATGTCGTCATCACCTTGGAAACAGGGTCCACCAATGTATAACCAACTACGACCCAACATGGAATCATATCGTGGATAGGTTTTCACGTTTCCTGTAAAATAAGTCAAGGAAGCTTGTTGTTTTGTTCAATATACGGAACCAACAATAATTAGATTACTGGAATAACTGTTTGAAGTTAGTTCATTTTTAATTATGATATTTCAAATATCTTTTTCCTTTAACTATATATGTATGTAATTATTTGTTGTAGGCTTATATTTTTATTCAGTTTATCCGTTTAACTCTCAATACTCTTAATACATAAGCCGATTTCATCTATTAACGCGACAAATACCGGTACCTTTCATCAATCATTTCAATGGAATTCGTTCTCCTAGTTAGCCATCGCAAAATAGGCAATCACGTTTTCTGATTTTGTTGCAATAAAAATTACTAGTAATACGATATGTGTTTTCATTGATTTGATGACATTGAAGAAAACGTTATCAATTTGTATGGACGATTCATAATAAGTTGATCGCTAATTCCTTATCTATTCAAATGAATTGTCGTATTAGTCATATTTAATTATGAGAACTATCAAGAAATCTTTCTAATAATTGGAGCCGTTTACTTTTTAGCTTACTATTTTACTCTCAAAAGAACTAATTGATATCTTATATATTTATTACCTGCTCCGGTACAGCCTCCATCATCTACACCAGTTCTGCTACTTATGTGATAAATCCATTCACCAATAATATCGACGTTTGATTCAGTTGGTAGACGGAAGAGGTTGTTTTGGTTTCTGGAGTATATATGAGGGAAAAACCGGTGTCCATCTCCAGCATTAAAACCGACCTTAGAAGTTTACATGAAGACAAGAAAAAAACATTTCGAAACAGAAAGCATGGAACAAAACAGAATTATTTATTTATATATATATATATATAAATATATATATATATATATATATATATATATATATATATATATATATATATATATATATATATATGGCTTTTGTCTTTTCGTGATGGTTAATCATTGTGAGACCGTTTCATTTCGTTGGCCAAAGGTTATACGTTCCCGCGGGGAGGTATGCACTGAATAATGCAATGAATATTTTGCCTAGTTTGAATCTCACTGTCCCTCCCTCTCCCCCCCCCCCCCACCTCAAATGCCTGTTTACGGGATTTCCCGCTGCCTTCTTTGCCAAAGAGGAATACAACATCCCAAACTTCCTCTTCTCGACAATAGAGACGTTAGGCCTTACCCTTCGAAGACGAAGTATGGCTGGAAAATTGGTGAAAATCATAGCTCTCGGCCATTACCATTCCGTGTTTTTTAAATCGTAGAGTTGCACTTGAATTATATGATATTGCACCCGATACACACAGAGAACACAGATACTACTGTAAATCTTAAGGTTTTGTACCATAGTAAGAACTGAACCATGCTATAAATCGGTAGCACGTGATTCTATTGGATTACAGTAAGCACTGAAGATATGTGTCACTCCAACACATGCAGTTGTTGGGATAACAGATATCCTCAGTTGTTACTGTAAACCCGATAGCACATATGCTACCGATTTATCAGATATGTCAGCACAATCCAGCATTTTTTACTGTCGTACACTTTACGATTTACGGTAGTTACTGTAATCTCTGTGTTGAGTCGGCTGGATATTTAGCTTACCAATGCAATATTTCACAACACTAGTATACATACCTGTGCTGGTGTTCCTCCTATGCCATTGAATTTATCGCCACCACTTTCGACACCTGTGGTCCACTCGATACGATCATACAAAAAGATGGCGAACGTTTCAACTTCATTTGTGGCAAGAACAAGCTGGAAACTGTTTTGCTGCAATGGCAATGGTGTAAAGTTCAAAAATTCTTATCACATGCGTAAAATTTTGTGTACGTTAAAGTTGTACCTAACTTCTTAAAGTTGGAATTACCTCGTTAGAAGAATGTTGCTGACACAAAATGTTGCCTCATTAAATGAGCTGCCATATGTCGCGTGCATTTTAGAGGAGCTGGAGAAGTAAATCCATTTGAACAGTGAAGTATTATTATATACGACTCATGAAAATTGAGAAGAAATGTCAGGTTCAGCCATGTGAGGTTCACGCACGTGTTGTTCCTATCTTTGTTGCGGTAAGTACTTTATAATACTTTTCGCCGGTTACGATCTCTTCAAGTCAATTTAATTAATCATCTAGGTAAGTATTATATCCCTTGGTTTGAAAGGTTCTCATCTCTAACGCAAAATATCAACTACCTTATCTCGTTAACATTATAATTCCTTTTAACTGGATGTGATATCATTTAATTATGTGTAAAAGTAAGTTGGCCTGACATTTCGATCCTAGCAGGATCTTCTTCAAAGGCTAAATGAGAAGGGACAAAAACACGCACAAAATGCAGACAGGTTAATGAGCATGGTGAACACAAAGAGATGGATGAAAGGGGATTAGTAGTCAAGGGATGGAGAGAAGAATTTAATTATGTCAATGTTTTACCACTCTCTCTTTTTCTTAAACGATTAGTTGCAGAGATCATTTACTCACGGGGTGGTTACTTCCTGCTTCTCCGAAGAAACCAGTGTCGACCCAAGTAGCTATCAGTAAATATTTCGGCAGAAAGTCCATTTTTTCCACAAAAGCTCTATTTATAAACAAAGTTAAAGAAATATTCAGGTTTGAATCCTAGACATTCTGTTCTACGCAGTCTTTCTTCAATTTTGTTAACCACAAAATATTCTCTTTCCACGTGAAAGAACTGGACATACCTAAAACAGAATTCCAAAGGAAGGGTGAGTGGGGGGGGTCTGGAGTGGGACGCAAAGATCGAGACATGCGACTTTGATCCAAAAACACAAAGGTTAACTCAACATCCCGACAAAAGAGATCCTTTGTGCACTCTGTACCACAAATCTAGTATGGATTGTTACAAGTTTGTGTAGGAGAGCTCCACAATTACCTACCTACTTATATACTATCAAAAGAACACCACGTTAGTCAGCAGAGAATGGGGTGGGGGAAAGAGAGATAGAATAGGGTGGAGTGAGTAGAGGAGGGTAAGAAGAAAAGCTGAAACAGATTAAGTTAGAGCAGGAGTCAGGTAATGGGTAAGGTATTTTACAGGTGTCCCGAAGGTGTAGGGGAGGCATTGAATTCTAAACAAATTAATCAAAAACAGCGGGCTGCCAGTATATCGAGTTACCGGTGACATCACTACGAAACAACGAGAAATAAACCCCCAAAAGGGGGGAAATGGAACTAACATGTGAATTTCATCCTTCGCCCTTTTTAAAAGATCCTGTTCCGTTGATTGTCTGTAGTAAACATATCCCTGGTTATCGAGGTCAATGTTCGCCCAGAATGGAGCGATGAAGATTCGGTCGGAGCCATCCTCCTCCTAATAAAGTACACAAAGACGGTTATTCAAATTAGTTATGTCTGAATGAAATTTACAAAAAAAAAAGACGGGAAAGAGTTACAAATAAATGGGTATGCTGATAGTTTGTTTTACACCATGCTCGTTTTGAGAATATTTTTGTTTAATTTAACCCTATGCTATACCCTCTGCTCTCCCTTCTTTTAGGCCCGGTGCACTGTAGCTTTCTTATAGACACGATACTGAATTCAAATTCCCCTGACGAGGCACGAGCAGGTTACAAAGTGCACTAATTCATCTCTACTAACTAGATAGGCTTAATTTGCTCATAAAGTACGTATGGAATAACTTGACCAAGAATGAAATATTTCTTTAACCGAATGACGTCATATTAGACAATTGTACGTTTGCAGCTCCCCTAACTTCCAGCCCATGCACCCCACCCCCCCCCCCTTGGTTTGGGTCGTTACTTTGTAACGCTGTTGCGACACGGTCATGCCTTCTTAGTGAAATCATTTGATATTACAGCCCAACATAGCAATGTTCCGGGTGTCACTCCCTTCATTTGTAAAAATCGAGGTGTACCTCCTCAAGCTGGCAACCTATTCTTTGCGTGATTTGTGCCTTTGGTAGGAATAGGCACATGTGGTATGGAGGTTGGGAGGGCGGGGGTAATGTATAATAATACAGTGACTTATATAAGAGAAAGTCTACAAAAGTCCTTAGCATAATTGGAAAACCAGATATGAAATGAAGATTTAAATTCGGTGAAGTTGACAGTTTTCTTTTTCTTCCCTTTTTTTTTGGGGGGGGGTACCTGTATTGGAGACGAGATTTATGATTCTTAAATCTTACATTATATATATTGCGTATTTTTCTTAAGAAATAGAGATATTCACAGTGTCAAAATCATCAGTCACGTTCCATTGTCTGTACAACATCGGTCTTGCACAAGTATTGCTGATATATAGAAGTTATTGTTGACTATATAGTTACTTTAAACATAAAAATATACACATTCTTCTACGTTGTTCATCTTACTAAACTTATTCTGTTTACTTTAGCCATTTTCTGACGTATGACTTTTGGTTAAATAACTTCTTATCTTCTTTGGATTCAAGAAAATATTATTTGTATCATGTTGATTCTGGAGTATCGTCTAGACATAAACAAACAACATTCCCTTCATCGCCAAATAAACAAATAGTGCACCTTATGGTATGCTATTAATCTATTTTTCTCTGTATTGTTGTGTATTTTCTTTTCTTTTGAAGTACAAAGTAAACCTTTACCGCTAACATGAACATCAGTACATGAGAACATTGGTTAATAATGAAGCAGAAGTATACTTATATGTGCAAAGTCTTGTGCAATCGTGTTTAAAAACCATTTACAAGCATGTATAATGACATACAGTCATACACACATGTATTTAAGCATGTGCAATCATGCACGATTATGTTCAACAGGGGCATTTATGAACACATGTGCTCCATCGCCCCCTCCCCCTTCATTGGAGACACTGGTAAAATGGAGAGTTCTTAGATGCAAAATGATTCTCTATTTTGAAACGTTTGAAGTAATGTCGAAGAAATCTTCTACTCACGGGATGTAACTCACATACATGTGCATGCATAGCCGCACACCCCTCCCCCACCCCTCAATTTTAGTTGGGGTAAACCCCACCTCACTTCCGGAAGTGTTAAATAAATTGAAAAAAAATTAAACAAGTAAAAAGGCAAAACTTACGTCTGGACCAAGTGGAAAGTTTGGTTGGTTATCCTCAAACTTATTGACTGGATTCTTGAAGGACACGATACCATTTTCATTTACCTGCAAGATTTATACGATTTAGTTCAACAGGGAAACAACAATAAATTTAACTGCCAAGAAAATAATTGAAACGTTTGTTGGGTATAATCGATAATCCATACAAAGAAATGAATTCGCATTCTTTAACCGTACGACATTATATATAAGTTCCATTTCGACATGGTTGTTAAACAGAATATTAATGGCGAGATTTGTTTGGGGGGGGGGGAGTGTTTCAATACAATCCCGTCCGCACAATGTTCACCTGGAACGCGAGTCGACTCGACCGTCGCAACGTAGGAAATATTTTCAAACAACAAATAAAGAAACTTACATAAGCTGTCCAATATTTGGTGTCATAAAATGGCATCCCAAATCTTAGAAATATTTCATTTGAGTAAGTGTCATCCTGGTTTGGTAAATATCTATCTCGATTCTCTTCGCCGTATCGATAAAACTCTGAAAATACAGGGAAATAAAAAAAATAGCCTAGGTTTCAGATCAAAGGGCATGCTAAATATTACATTATGCCAATTTGTTTCATGAATATTTTTTTTCAATAAAGGTCAACATTATCTTTCTCATATCTTAAGCATTAATACATTTTCTGAAATTAATTTCAGTAGACTTTCTACCCCCTTACAATTGTTCCAAGATGTAAAGGGAGGAATTTGTGGGATCAGTTAAAGCCTGAAAATAGTTGTTTGTGCTACTAGCATAGACGTGACTGTCGAGATATTAATTCATGATGTAGTGAATAAAATAAATATACTCTTTTTTTTTCTTTCTTTCCTTTATTTTTTTTCTTTTCTTCTCTTTGTCGTAATATATTGTATTAGTGCACAGTTTTTATATGTCAATAATGAATCATGATTGTCTTCTTTAAAATGAGAGATATGTTCGTTGTTTCAATTAGTCAATAATTCAATGGCATTCTTAGAACTCCAGATTCATAGACGCTGAACTATCGAAAGGTATTTATATAGTATGGAGACCTTTTTAACACTTTAATAATATATACCAGTATGACATACTGTGAGTTTAGATTTTTGTAATAGGCAAATATATTTCCAAGTTTTTTTTTAGACCTTTTGGTGTAATTTTCTGATAACCGGCCGCCAAGCTTTACATACCTTAGAGCCTCACCAAGTCTAAATCCGGCACTGATAAAAAGGCTATTACCGTTGAGACAATGCCTTCTGAAACAGGTTCTCGGAGTATTCTAAAGAATCGCTTTTGTTTCAGTTTGACTGTTATTCATTTATCCCGGCAGGTTAAACATTGGATGCTGTACTTGACTTGCAAACACAGACACTTCAGGTTTGTCCACATAACGTTCCAATACGTTAGACGACATCCACTTGTGTGACTAAGGGATACTACATTGGCACAGGCTCCATAATGACAAGCAATAAACCGTTAAACCGATCATTAACGAGAGAGCGATATTTGAACAAAAAACGATTTATTAATACATTTTAGAATACCTGTCAGTGATGTGGACATATAATATGCGTACTTACTTAGTGCAAACAAGTATAAACAATATATGCTACAAACACTTTGATAAGAAATAGTTCAGAAGTAAATAGACGTTTTAACCTGTAAATGATGACCGTGACCCTCCAAACATGATGCTAACCAACTCGAAATCATTTGTGATTCCTCAAGCCGAATCTCGAAAGAGATACTTTGAACAGACTTTATGTTAATGAAATGGAGGTTTAAGACAAGGCATATGAATATATATAATTAAAATCGTAATGAGTTGGAAAGTCAAGAACAGTGAAAAAAAAACTTCCAGCCTCCATCGGGATTCGAACCCGGGACCCCGCTTTATATGCGGACACCCTAACCACTAGGCCATGGACGCTGATTGTATGTCCAGTGGTTCGAAACCGGTAAGGAAGGTCATAATTCCACTGTAGGCGTTTGTCACCTGTTACCTGAAACTCCCCGACCCAAGGGGAATATTAAATGTGGTAAACCCCGGTGTAAGGTCTGTCATCACATGATCACGGACCCTGACATTCAGCCCACTCCTTCAGGGGTGTGTTTACATCCAGGTCCATACAATTGCGACACTCATTGCGACACAGATTTTTTATTTTTTTTGGGGGGGGGAGGGGGAGTCTCCTACTTTGTTAAGCCTTGCAGGCTTTATAGGAGACTTCCCGTCACACTGTAAATTGTGATGAAACAAATAAATATACAAATACAAATACTCCCTTTGTGATATATCTGTTCTCTGCCCTGATATACAATACATTGGCCAAACCTCCACTCCCTTTCGTTTACGATTTAATAAGCACAAAAGCACAATCAGACTCAACAAAACCAGTTTTCCAGTGGCTGAACATTTTAATCTTCCACAACACAATATCGACTGTCTTAAGTTTGCCATAATCCTGGGTAATTTGTCTGACCATAATAAAAGAAACTTGAAGGAAGTCGAATTGATCCTTGCAGTACGTTCACACTGTCATGGTCTCAATAGGGATATGGCTTTTCTTTCCGGGTTCAAGAACTTTGAGCAGTCTGGGGCTTACGGTAGACTAACGTGTTTTCAATCCCTCTTTTTACACCTGACGAAGGACCAGGGTGTCCGAAAATGTGTGTAGCGTGTAGTTATATCTATTCTATTCTAAATATTATGTTGGATTTATAGGCATTACATTTCGTCCTTATCTTTTCTACTATATATATATATATATATATATATATATATATATATCATTCGGTGTTTAATATCATATTGTTACAGATTGTATCTACAACCATCCATGGTATATTACTCTTGTCACGCATCGGTCTTCATTCCTTTGTATTTTATGCATATTGTGAAAGTCGCTTTCTATCTTTGGTATCTGTTTTGTATTTGATGCGTACATTAAATATTTCTTTTGTATCTTTGGGTATCTGTTTTGTATGTGCCGTTGAAATGGTGATACAACAGGGCAGTGAGGGAAAGGCGGACACACAATACAGAATGTAATAAACCGAAAGTTATCCTCAGTTCGACTTACCTTTCTCTCTACAGTAGTCGACGGAACGTTTAAATCAAAATGAGTAAGTGAACTTCTCGCTTGACAAACATGTAGAAGGTTTCTACTTTCTACTTTCGAAGGATGTTTCCGTCTAACATATATATAATCTCATTTGCATTAAACAGGTACAAGTCTTTCTGTTTCCGGACGTTTTTTATACCCAGCCAAACGTTTTGTAGCGTTCAATCGTTAATTGTGCAACTTTGACAATGTGTTAAATTTATATTATAGTTATGAAATACATCACAATAATATTCGGTTATATTAACCTTCCCCCCTATCCCCTCCCTGTGGCTTTGCAAAAAGACTGCCAAAGAACAAAATTGGTTTACAAAAGTGTACAGCTGAAAATGAACCTATGCAAGGTTAAATTTTAACGAGTTCTTGCAACTCGCGTCAAGTTTTATAATGAAGTTGAGAGAAGATTTCTTCGAAGAATTATCCAGTTTTCCTATGATATACTTTTATGGCATAACAATTTAAATAATACCAAAGACTACCCTTTACGTTGCAGGCAGCACGAACAGTGTGCAGACAGCCTCCAAAGTAGATACGAGATCATAATTCCGCCAAATCAAGAACCGTCCATAACTTTGGAAATAACTCGATGGTAAAATAATCTCCCTGAAAAAGTACCCAATACTTCCATTTGACCAAAGAATGCTTTGTAATCCACATTATGATACTCACCAACAGCTTTTATTTCACCGAAAAAAGATGTAACGAGAAGAAAAGCAATGACTGATACAGGTCGCGCCATCTTGACTAAATGAAGAGAAAACTTGGACTGCGGTGACAAATTATAGTTTGCTATATATGAACGCGTCCTTTATCTTTATCAGCATAGACCTGGTGTCCTTGCGTAAGCAGAGACAAAGAACAGATATCCGTCCGTTTAAGAACTATAAAACAATCAAACACCATATCATAAAGGAAACAAAAAAATAAGCTAACGGGTATCATTTAGCTTGGGAAATGGACTTCGAATTTGTTTAGACAAAACCACTACACCATATATGATAAATATACCTCCCCTTATGTCAGCAATGCAGAGATCGCAAAACAATTTGATTAATTTCTATAGTTTGGTCAATCATTAACTAAAAGGTTAAACACTATAGTTTTCCTAACTGTAGCGTAGTCGCGCCAAAGAACGAGAGAGCCGATAATCTCCTACGTTTATAACTTGGACCAACAAGATCTGTTTTATTCAAAAATGGGCACCAGAAGGAAGGAGGAAGGTTGGCAGACCCAAGACGACTTGGAGAAGGACAGCAACTAAAGAGAGAGACAAGAATGGCTGGAGAAGCTGGTCCGATGTGAGAAGAGCTGCAGAAGATCGACAGGGGTGGAAATAGGCCGTCTTCCATGGCTTGCTTTTCGCTTCCTTTGCTCAATTTTTTAGGGGAATGGTGTTACTGTAGCTTAAAATGCGGAGAATAATCACGAGATTCATAATTTGCTATGCCAACAACACGATTGTTGCACATTACTATAAAAATGCAGTAAAACTAGAGTATTTCAATTGATTATGGGACATGCCTGATTTTGGGCAACTGACCAATCATAGGGCTGCTTCTCGTGACCTTTTGACCCGGCCCGAACTTATTTTGTTTACCTCTACTGTAGCTAGCCTAGATCACGCACTGTCTGCATATAGAGCCCGTAGCCCATCCATTGCTCCAATCTATTGGAGATGGCAGTCCAAATGATCAGAAAACTTTTTGACAAAGGTAAGAATAGAATAACTGTAGACGCCAAAAAAGTCGTAAAATATATGTGTACACATGTATGATATTGTAGGCAAATGAGGTCGAAATTTCTGTTGATTAAGTACGTAGGCCTACGCTGCAAAGTTGTAACGCCTAACGCCAGTTGGGATTGCGATATTGCATTAGCCTACATTATATATCTGCCTGACCAAAGTCTTCGTTGACGTTAGACTTAGCAAACAATATAGGCTATGCCTATGCTTGGCCTAGTTTATGATGTCCTTATAGTACGGATATTACTGTAACTGTACATTAGATGCAAAAGGGCAAGGATCTGCACAAGTCAATAAGAGACAAAGACGTTTTGATAAAACAACCAAGGTTTTGCAAAGTATCATAACACTAGGATCTGTTCAAGTGGATTGCACTTGGCCTAACCTCTATCCCATGGACCAGGAAAGCAGCCACTGTGCCTCACTACTCCATATCGACTAGCTATGGTTATGAATGCGTGAACTAGTAAAGTTCCAGCTTTATGTTTTATTTTGCTATTTTCTCTAACAGTTTGATGATGACTTCTCACAAAATGTGCAGTCCATTGTGCTGGGAAGATTGGGCCATTAACAAGGTTCACCCCAATCAGTTGGTCTAAAGTTATTGCCTGTGCTGAGGAATGGTGCAAATTATCTGGCCCACAGTGTGATGTTGCTCACGAAGTTCTATCCCCCTGCAAAGAACAGCCTGACAGCTCTGAGGACATCTTCTACCATCGTGAATGCTAGGCGGGTTTTACCAACAAAACAGATATTATCAGAGCAAAGAAACGACAGATGAAATTACCTCAACATAAAGCAGTTGAAGGTAGGAAGTTTGTCAAAATGCATTTTATTATGAGTTAAAGGTATGCTGTATTGATCACAAATAAGCCTCATTTTCAAATATGGTAACTTTTGGTCAAAATTCTTTAACTTTTTTTTATTACCACCCTGGAAGAAATTTACCTCACCAGGACATTCAGTCATCTTGTGTGCTCATGTAGTATGTCTAAGAACAAATTGGAAAGTAAAGACCCACAGGGAAGGATTTTTTGAAAACTTGTAGTTCTAAATTATAGCATGCTATAATTTGGGGCTAATACAGACTACCATTAAACAGTAATGAAATACAGAAACATGTCAATAAACACAAACAAATTGTTTTAATGATGTGATGTAACACCTCTTGGATCAATTCACTTGTTGGAACTTTAAAAGCTCATTTCCCTTGCATACAATGTAATTGAACTGCTTGAATTTACATTGGTATGTGAATACGTGGTCAATTAGTATTGCAGATTTCTAGAAGATTTAGTGTGAGCAAAAAGGGCCTTTTATTGTTTTATTCCCAAATGTTCTTTTTATGCTTTATCCTGGTATTTAGATATCATGTCTTGAAGGTAGTTGCCTCTAAGGCATGATTTTGTTAAATGAGTTTATCTGACTACACATGAAATTAGGAATTAATTGAAGAATTGTTAGAAAACCTACAGTGCAGTTTGATATGAATTTTGAAAACATTAGGTGAAATGAAGGAAGATAAGACCATTTGACATCTTGTTATCATTTATGAATTTTAAAATGAGGCTAGTTTGTTATGACTATCAACAAAAAGGATGTTCAATCATTATTTTAGCTTTAATCTGTTAGCAGGATGGCATAATTTGAAATTGATAAAGATCATTTGTATGTTTTCTAAATTGAGTGAGCCTTCACTGTGCTATGTGTCATGCTGTCATTTCTAAGACATAAATAATTTTCTGTGCAACGAATAGTCAGTGTCTGTTGGGCCCACATAAAATGTGAGAAAAGCTGTCACTCACAGACATCTCTGAAAAGGAATTGTTCCAACTCAACATAGGAATGTCATACACAAAAAACATATCAACCCAACAAAGCAACTGTATGTCACTCTCAGGTAGAGGAGGTATCCTGAGGGATTTTAATAGTTTTACATTTTTTTAATTTGATTTCAAATCTAGATACCTCTATTGAAGAAGATCACCAAACAGAAATTGATGAACCTCTGGGAAAAATACTTCTCCGATCATCAAAGTTGGCTTCTTCCTCATCTGATACAAGGTCTAGGTTACAGAATGTTCTACCGGCATATAATAACATATTTTGCAAAAGTCATTAGCCTGGTGTAGTGTACAGCATACACGTATATGCTACAAATGTGAGGATGCCCTACACTGAACATTATGAACATATGATTAAACTATCAATCTTATTTCAAGTGAGGCTTCATTTGTACAGTGTAAGATGGTCAGCTCTTACATAAAGTTTTGTTTTGTACCATAGTTTTACTTGTTTATTAGTGCATTGTGCAGTGCTCACTGTACAGAGGGCTACACATTTGTACAGTATATTTGTATGTTGTCTTGTGGCAGCAAAAGGGTTGATTTAATAACAACTCTCTCTTCTGGGTTGCAAGGCAACTATCTTGTTCTTCCTGGAAATTAGTTCTCACAGGAAATGGGGTCTGTGTGTATATATATTTTAGGAACAAAAGGAGTTTTGTGAGGGTATAGGGAGTTGGCTATTAGTATCTGAGCAAGGCAGTTGTAAAAGAAGAGAAAGATAGTTTATTGGCTGGATACAGTAGTTTGTTTTAAACCTTAATTTACATAGTTCAAGTTACTGTAGGCCTTATTATTTTATGGAAGTTGTGATATTCAACTGACAGTCTGGGACACTATTTATTATAAGGATACTATTTACTATAAAGGATATTATTTTACAATAAAGGATATCCATGACACCATCACTTATAAAGGACATTATTTTACTACAAAGGATATTGACAGTATTTTACTGAAAGGATACCCTGGAACACTTTTTCATATTAATTAAAGGATACTTTTTTGTTGGAATCCCACTTTCATAATACCATTCATTGGGTTCAACTATACTGATGTCGTAGAATATCTGATGTCGTAGAGGATCTGAGGTCATAGATTACTTGATGTCACCAGCAGGCCAACTCACCAGAACAGACTTTTAAATTAAGTGTATTTCTTTTTTTTTTGGGGTGCGCACCTCACAACTGTAAGTTGTTTCATTAAATTCTTTGACTGGGCCCAGATCAACTGTACATTGTTGTTATTCATAATTATAATATCTTTTGATCCAGTCCAGTTGAGTTCTCCATTTTTTATGTGTCTTGCTCTGTGTTAGGTCATCACACCAAACCCAGAGTTCCCTGATCAAGAACAAACATTTATTTTCAGTGGCTAACACCCTTACATACAATATAGATCTACTGTTACAAAAAATGAAAACTTCTTATAGTGTGGTGTTATATAAGTGTAGATAACACCAGTTGAGAATCCCAGTTCAAACTATTTAAAAATATAAGCAGTAAAACATAGTTCACCCAGTTTAACCCAGCAAAACATAGTTGACCCCCAGTAAGTTCAGTAACACATAGTTGACCCAGTAAAACATAGTTGAACCCAGTAAAACATAGTTGAACCAGTAAAACATAGTTGAAACAGTTGGATCCAGTAAAACATAGTTGAACCAGTTGGGAACCCCAGTTCACCCATTTCAACCTAGTTCAAATTTGGGCCAATTTCCGTATAGAAAATTCCAGTTGAACCCAGTTCAAAAGTTCAACTGAAATTTCCACCAGGGGCAGCCTTGATGTGTTTCAGCTTGAGAACATATGCTCTATAATGTGTATTGATCATTAATTCCTGACCACCAGATATCTCTTTGTACCACAGAAAACAAAGTAAAGTTGTAATGAAACTGGTCTCAATCAAGAAAAACACATTCCTACCAAGTTTCGAGGTCACTAGCTCATGTAGAAATAGAGATATCACAGCTGCTAACATTCATTCTGGTCAATCCTCAAAAACAACAAAATGTTTGGTTACCTTGGCAACAGCAAGACTTTCTGAAGTCATCATAATAGCATTGAATATTCTATGATACCATATTTCACATGTGTATGTAACTTTCAGTCATAAGTTATTACATACAACCTCTGTATTGTTTCTTAAACAGGTCGGTAGATTTTCTTAAAAAGTCTAATCAACTAGTAAAGGGCGCCCTCTATTTGGTTTTCTGTTAATTGTTCCCCCAGTCAGCATCGGACAAATTTCAAATTTGGTGGGCTTTTTGTTCTCCAGAAGACCCTTCATAGGGATTGTTTTATATTACTCTAATCTTCCACCCTGGCTATTAAAAAAAACTTCCAAATTCATCATAGCCATATATGGGCAGCTAGCCGCCATTTTGGTTCTTGGCACAGCCGTGTGCACATTTGGTCGCTGCCAACAAACAGAAAACCAAACTTTATATCAAATTGTACTCATTTTCACTCAAATCAAGTATTCCCTAAAAAATTGAGCAAAATCCAAAAACTAAGCACTTTTTTGGCACATGGAAGACGGCCTAAAAGAGAGCATCTTGACCTTATGCAACAGACGTTACGGAGAAGATTAAGATAAGATGAATGCACACAACCTTTAAAGTACTTAGTACGTAATGATTTGAAATTGTTGGGTGTGCAAACATTGCCGCCCGCATAGCTTATAAACGTAAAGTTGTATTTGTCTAAATGAAAAGGGGGGATTCATTTTGTTCAATTTTTTACCCCAATGGAGAAAAAAATCTAATCTTATTTCGATATGTAACTGACCAATTATTGCCCACATTTCATATTGTTAAAGCAGAAGTATATAGCGTATCAATCAATGGGGTTGGATATGACTTTAAAACAATAAAATAATTATTCAATTCTATGCTCAAGCAATTGCTTTGAAAACCGAAAGCACTTTTTCGTTGAAAATATATATCTATTTGGGGTTTTTTCATATTTGTTGTATTATTTTATCGTATGGGCCAGAGGTGTTTGATATCGTCTTTATGTTATGCAAAATAGAAAAATAGATGTTAGTTGGTTAGATTGGTGTGAAGTTTGATTGTAAGCATGATGTTACTCGCTGGAATTCCTTTTTATAGTTAAGAAAAAATGATAATTTTTCTTTGTGAATGTTGTTTCAAATTTCCCAGCCAATTTTCACTTACACATATGAATAATTTTTAATTTAATTTAATCAAACACCAAGCAATCTACAGTATGCAACAAAACAAGGTCGATTCACTATGGCCGATCACCTGCTTCAAATTATGTACCATTTGGGTCAATTTTAAACGTGAATTTCATTTCTATTCGTAAGAGGGAATAAATATATAAATAGGTTCACAAACATTTTTACTAAAACGTTCTATATTATAAATTTTATTTTATTAATAATTTTTATTTATAATTGTTTAAAGAAGCTTTGACATTTTTTGTCAAAGAGTACGACACCAGCGGGCATGTTATCATGTCCAATCGGCGTCTTTTTTATGAAAATATTATGCCCAAGACCCGTTCAAATTTCCCCTAGTCCTCTAAGTGATTCCAGGCCCCATAATGTAGAACTCCTGACCCACCCCCTCTCCCTCCCCTTCCATCCCTCGTCAAGCTTTGTTGTATTATTTCAGAGCCGTTAACATACTCAAAGGATATAACGTTATAGATAACCGATATTACTTGCCGCTTTTTTCACGTCCGATTTCTGGAAAAGATGGCGTACTATGAACTTTGATAACGTACTTTAGAGTCACGCATATATATATATATATATATATATATATATATATATATATATATATATATTTATATATATATAGGAATAACGGAAAAACTGTTAAACTGTTATGCTGCATTTAGAGAAAGGCTGGATCTCGAGTGAGATGCAATAATTGAATTAGGTAAGTGATTGGAAGTAAAACAGCCAATGTTTGGTTTTTGCAGAGCTTTCGAGCAAAACTAGCTCTTCTTCAGTGCATGATCACCGAAAGTGACAAGGAGTAGCAGGAATTGAAACTAATTTATAGAGAAGATGTCGGCATGGTTGTAAAGGCAAAGCGACATACAGATTTCTGCTGAATTGAGCAGAAGTTTTAGAAATTCGGATTATTTTAATCCGCGTCGGATTATTTTAATCCGATTCCGTCGTAATTGTAAAGGAATTGTTTTGGTTTATCTGGAACGGCAAATCGTTTCTGATGTTTAAACCGAAAGGTGCCGTGGTCTGTAGGTTTAGTTCCCAGAAATTTTCTTTCGTTTTCCTAGATTTATCTGTCTAAGAATCGTTCTGGTCAATGGCAATAACACGCAAATTCTCAATTGAATGATTTTGGAGATTTAAGTGATTTGCAACAGGTTGGTAGATCTTTTTTGTTTTAATCGCCGATCTATGTTGTGTCATTCTCATTCTGAGAGTGTTTTTTGACTCTCCAATGTATTGTAAGTTACAAATATTGCAGTAGATGAGGTAAATGACATTTTTGGATAGGCAGTTAATTTTGTGCCGAATTTGGAACGTGCGTTTGGTTTGGTTGCTCTGAAAGGCCCCGGTCGAATCGACAAGTAAGCACGTTTTGCAATTTTGTGTACAGGGCGATGATCCTGTGGTTTCTGTTTTGCTTTCCCCTAATGGGGTGTCATCCCAAAAGGATGCCCGAACTAAGATATC
Organism: Apostichopus japonicus; assembly: GCF_037975245.1. Classification (NCBI taxonomy): domain Eukaryota; kingdom Metazoa; phylum Echinodermata; class Holothuroidea; order Aspidochirotida; family Stichopodidae; genus Apostichopus; species Apostichopus japonicus. Next base: position 10,421,060 of record NC_092572.1, read on the forward strand.
CCGTAGGTTGCTGGGTCTTTTAAAAGCGATGACAGGTAATTCTGGGAAAACTGATTTCAGGCGTTCGGTGCCTTGAAGTAGGTGAAAATTCTTCTGAATGATATTGGCCAGTGGTGGGAGACCAGGGTGGTATTCAGTAACCAATGGTACCCTTTTGGAACTGGTTTGACGAGTTTTGTACGTCAATGTTTCGGTACGGGGTTTGCTTTTAGCCTTTTTGATGGCATTTTCAATAGTACCCCGAAAATACTGTCTGTTTAGGAGGTGTTGTGACAGTTCTTTAGTGCATGAAACAAAATCGACTTCAGAGGAGCAAATGCGTCGAATGCGCAACGCTTGACTGTACGGAATATTTTTGGTACAGTGTCGTGGATGGCAACTGCTTGGTAAGAGGTAGTTGTGCTTGTTCGTGGGTTTATTGAACAAGTCTGTTTTGAGTGAACCATTTTGTAGGGTCACAGTGGTGTCCAGGAAGTGATCGCCATGTCCAGAAAAATCAGCAGTGAATTTGATAGTGTGATGAAACGAGTTTATGTCATCAATGAAGAGTTTTAGATTTGCCTCACCATGGGTCCATATCATAAAGATATCGTCAATGTAACGTAACCACGTGTGTGGTTTCAAGTTTTGTCGAGATAGAAATTCTTTCTCGAGGTTTCCCATAAAGATGTTGGCAAAAGACGGTGCCATTTTGGTACCCATTGCGGTGCCATGAATTTTGAGGTAGTGTTTGTTGCCAAATACCAGATTATTGTTGGTCAAGATAAGTTGCAGTAATTCGGCCAATTCTTTCTTCGTGGGGGTTTTGCCACGTTTCGGTTTGAATGCTTTTGTGCAGGCCGAAATGCCCTCTTCGTTAGGGATATTTGTGTATAACGAAGACACATCCAAGGTAACTAGCAGAGTTGAAAAGGGAAGATTTTTTATTTCCCCAATTTTTCGGATGAAATCCGTAGTGTCCTGCACATAGGACGGAAGGGCCGAAACAAGAGGTTGGATGAGGAGATCCACGAATTTGGAAATTTTTTCAGTCGCTGTACCATTACCCGATATTATGGGCCTCCCGGGATTGCCTTCTTTGTGAATTTTAAGCAAAAAATAAAAGCGACCAGTTTTTGGGTCGTTATCCAGGAGGTTTTTGCCTAACTTGCGGTCAATGGAACCGTTAGAGACTATCTTTTGGATGACTCTTTTCACGTTTTGTGTGATTTCTTGAGTAGGATCAGAATCTAGGAGTTTGTAGTGTTGAGGGTTGCCGAGTAGTCTGTTGGCTTCCTCTCTGTAGAATTGTTTGCCCATAGCGACAATTGCAGAACCCTTGTCGGCTGGCTTGATGACAATGTCATCGCGCTTCCGGAGTTCGTGAATGGCCTGTCTCTCAGTTTTGTTGAGATTGTCGCGGAAGTCTGGGGCGGAGGTCTGTGTTTTAACATCCTCTTCAATGGCCGAAATAAATTATTCAAGAGGCGCACAATGGGCCTTGGGTGGATTCCACGAGCTTTTTGGCTTAAAATTGGAATGCAAGTCGTTGATTTGTTGCGTGGTGTTATTGCCATTTTCGTCGGCAAAAAATTCACGGAGACGTAAGCGTCGATAGAACAGATTTAGGTCAAGAGAAAGTTTCTGAGCGTTAACTTGCCGTGGTTTAGGGCAAAACTTTAGACCTTTGGAGAGTAGGTTTGTTTCTCCTGCCGAGAGTTGGCAATCAATGGTAACAACTGCACTTTTGGTGGTGTTGCATGCGGTATGTATCTCTTTCCGACGGAATCTGCGAGACCTGGTTCTTTTTGAGGTTTCAAGTTGAGTTTCACCAGAAGAATTAACTCTTTGGGTGACATTATCCCTCTTCAATTTGTCACATTGTCTTGAAGCTAGGGTATGCGAGAGGTTCAAGCAAATTTTGGAGATGGAGTCAAGCTTTCTTTCGAACTCGTTCTTGGGGAGTTCTTTTTGCAGTTTTCTGGTTTTAGAATCAATTTGCTGGCTAAGTTCGTGAATGGTTTTGCGACAAATACTACAAATATATATATATATATATATATATATATATATATATATATATATATATATATATTAATAAACTCTAAAACATCTCTAAACTTGCATATTCCTTGCTTTTATCTGCGATGGAGTTGTGGGGCTCATATTTATCGTCTATGCAGTTAGTCTCAAATTCAAGTAAACTCCTTACAAATGGCACAAAGAAAATTCTTTGCAAGCTTTTTGATAGAGCAGACTTTAAGAACGGCAGGAAAATTCATGCCGAGGACAATCCCGAAACGCGTTCCGTGCATATGGTTCATAGCAACAACAACAACAATAATAATAATAATAAATAAACTGAAACAAATCAAGCGCTACTATCCAGAAATAGTTATCTGCTTGAGGCGCTTGGAAACAGACAAACAAACCCAGAGAAGATGTAACATTGATTTTGCAAACCAAAACATAATTTGAATTTTTTTTTTTTTTTTTTGGGGGGGGGAGGTCTGCAGACATGGTAGATTTAATATGATGAAGGAAAGAGAACCATGGCGCTATGAAGAAAAGGAGAGGAGATCAGAGCTAGAATTTGTTGTAGGCTAAACGAGGTTTATATCCATATGCAAACTAAGAAATCACAACAAGCTTAACAGAAAAGTCCAAACGAAGCTGTTGTTATTTTTCCATCTAGATGTTATTATTTCCATGTTATACATCCTTATCATGAGTACATAATTCACACTATGGAGTGGTGGTTCATAACTGGCGAAGAAGAATGACACTGTGACCATATCTACATACGAGGTGATTTCCAGATACGTTCATCTCTAGACATATATTCATGAGTTTAACCATGTAAACGGTATGACATCTATACGTTGTAAGCTGCATCCAATGCAGATTAACTTAAGAAGATATATATCTCGCTCTTGCTGAAAGAGATAGTTCATGTCAACTTCAAAGAAACAACCATATGATGGGAAGTGATGGAGATGGCCCACTCCTCCCCCTTATTCCAACCACCACGAACAACCACCCTCTCCTTCTACACCAACTTTGACAAGTTGATTTGGAATTTGGAATTCTGCCCACAAAATGAGGCTGTAACTGAAAATCGGGTGAATGTAGACCTTGCAATGGTTACACGTGATTTCAAGCAGTCATCTGCTCATCTGTAGATATAGTTTATTTATTCTGCTTTATCATGCTCATATCTCCGCCTGTGTCGATAAACCAATATGCAAACCTCATATACGGAAACTTAACATTCTTCCCTCTGCTAAGAAGGTGAACAACGATGGTGTATAGGTTACACTGCCATGCGAACGTTATAGCAAACAATCAATGCGTGATAATCTCACATTATTTACACAGTAACTGAAATATTATTATCAATAATTGAGTATTTTGAAACAAATGGAAAGATACTATTATGGTGTATTTTAGACGAAATTTATAGAAGAAGTCCAAAGACCTCTTTTGCCAATGATATCTATATTATTTAGAATGTTAAATTATGTAATAATCACTACTTTTCATTACAATTAAATTAATTTACTGAAAACTGAAAACTTTTTAATGACTAATTGAATTATTATCACAAGTTTGTATATATCTGATAATATACTTTATAAATGAATACAAAACGCCTTTTGTCAACTGATAAACTATTAAGAATATTAAATTATGCTAGAAACATAATTAATCACAATTTAATATACATATAACTGAGATCTTCTTTAATAATTACTACAATTTTCTCTATCTGATAAGACACACGTGAAAGAAATACAAAAGCGCTTTTCCCCAATGCAACCCTCGCCATGTTAACATTATTAATATTTTTTTTTAAGATTTTACTCAGTTTTCTTGAGTAAAATCTTTTCATACAGAAGCTTTTTCGCGTTGAGAAATCAGATCAGAACAGTATTAAGATAACATTAAGACAAAATGTGGCCTTATTACATACTGCAACATGACAAACAAGCTAACACACGTTATGCCAATGATGGATAGGCTGACAACAGGTCACATATAGTTGAACGCGTGGAATAGGTTAAAAGTGTGAACTTTAGCAAGTGAACTCACTAACGAGGTTAAACATTTCGTAGTCTGTGTGTTAATATCAAAACATCCAAAGTTTCTCTTTTGCGTTTTAACTTTCTGATTAGAATAAGTATAGGTAATGTAAAGGTAGTGTAAAGAATACGCAGTAAATTATGGAAAAGTAGTAAGGAATTTCTTTATACACAATAACATCGAAGCATTATTTTCGACTATAGCAGTGTATTGCTTGTGCATTAGAAAAAGCGCATCTCTGTCTCTTTTTGGTTTTCTTTAAGAAAACATTGAAATTTATTTATTAAGAATGTGATCCACATATTAAATCCTGATCCATTCTATATACATGAAATTAAATCAATTAAAGCAATACATCATATAGCCTAATTAAAACAATTAATACTTGTTGAATGAATTGCATATGTATATCCAGAAGGCAAAAACAAGTTGAAACGGTTTGTAATGAACTACATTTTTGTAAACCAGAAAATATCAAGTCTAAACATTAGAACCCATTTTCGAAAAATAATGGGTGTTTCTGCTAGAGTAATATAAAAGCTAAATTTTAAAAGGCAGACAATGGTCTGGTACAAGAAGTCATTTATAAGCAATAAAAGAAGACCATAGAAAGAGATGAAACTGAAACGCTTATCAGAAAATATTGAAAACTTTTGTCCAAACGACAAACGAAAGATATGTAAAAAACGACTTGATCAAGCCCAGCTCTCTGCGTAGTCAGAGGGTGTCACTTTGCTATCTCTAGGCGGTGAGTATTGTTCTTCTCTGAGGGAGACATGTGGTTGAGCTCCAACGTCATCGACCCCTGGAATAAAGTCTGGACTGGCTCCTTTCATGGTGATTTCTTCAAACCTGTCGCAAGAATGTTATATATTGGAGTGAGAAACAATGGCAGTGAAAAGACAATCACAATGACAGTGAAACAATTCACTGTTGTTTACCAAAGTTTAGCGGCCCAGAATTGTCCAACTTGGTTCTGTTTACAATCGACTAATATTTATACGAAAAAGTGTCTCGGCCAATAAATTTCGGGAACCGGATAGACACATAATCTTTATTATCCTTCCGTTTGCTAAACAAATTAAGTAGTTGTCGTAGTTGGCCCCATTTGAGAAATATTTCTACGTTTTTGAGGAAATTGTCCATCCAAATATTATAAGATGCTTGAAATATGATATTAAGTAACATAATTAAGTGTGATATGTTTGAATATTCGCTGCTATCAGTCAATTTTGTATTTCTATACCACTTTTAATTTTGGGGCAAATGATCCCTAACATCGCAAACCAATTAGTCAAATTCAGGGGCTGGAATACATACATAGGCTAACATACAGACCATTAGAATGGTTAGATGGGAAGGAAGGGAGGGAGGGAGGGAGGAAGGGAGGGAGGGATCGATCGATCGATCGATAGATAGATCGCAGCATTTCTAGCACAATTTTTTCTCATATTTCCGTAGAATATTATATATCAGAACTAAAAGTCTGCCTAAAGGCATCCTTCATAAAGTCAATGACTAGACTTACATTTTGTTATCTTTGGTTTCTTTCTTCTTATTGTCTCTCCTATTCGCAGAGAACAATATCAGAATAACAAGCGCTACGATAATAACCACACCCAACATGGCGCCGACTATTGTCATGGAGATCTCGACAGGACTGAGGTTACCTGGTGGAAACAAATATATATATATATATATATATATATATATATATATATATATATATATATATATATATATATATATATATATATATATATATATATATATATATATATATATATATATATATATATATATAAATATATATATATAGGAGCGATTTTTTTTTTACGTAAGTTCCCCATGCCACAATGGAGTTTTTCTTTGGATCCATTTTTCTCATTGAAATTTGTTTCAAACTTTAGATTTATGGTGATTTTTTTAATTTCATCAGATTGAAATCTTTAGTTGCATTAACATCCAGTCTAACCATTCTGAACCTTTCACGTATTACAACATGCATCTAAATATTAACCTCAGCTAGCTTCTATTGGATGTAATCAAATCAATACATCAATTAACTTATTATGATATATAAAATGTGACTTAATGTTGTTGTTTTTTTTGTTTTTTTTCTGTACAGAGTAGTATCACATACTGAGAGGTTTACGTTGAATTAAATTTTGATTTAAATATTTTGAATATACATAGAATAATAAGGTATACATTGATGTAATAAATAAATCAATTAATGAGAAATAAACGTGACTTAATTATTCAAAGCGTCAGATAATACCAGATACTTACACCCGTGGTTTATTACGTCGCCGATGAAATAATTATTACAATGATGACATACTAATAACTATATAAAATGATACAAGGTGTTTCAATCGAAGTTGAAATTGAAATTTGCAATCTTTATATTTTTGAAAGACAAAAGGCAATGAGTAACAAAACTTACGGTAGCACCCGGGTGCCCTAACTGGTCGCCATTTTTCATATTCGACGTCGCATCGTCTCTCCTCCGGACCAAAGATTTTATATCCTTCATCGCAACTGTACCTGACCTTCATATTCTCTGGTGAGTATGGTCTAACTACATCAATGGCAGAGTGCTCGGGTGAGTCTAACCCACCACATATCAAACTCTCTGTCGAAAAAAAAATCAAACATTAAAAGTGTTGGTTCGAAGTTTTGGTTGTCTATATTAAACCACTCAATACCCCCTTTGGAATGTTGAAACAAAAGTAATCCAAAGTTTACTTCAATGAAAGAGCAACTATTGAATTCTAAACATATTTTTCGTCTTTGTTATGTTTTAAGGAGTTAAGTATTGCATTTAACTTTCTAAAGAACTCTCCAGACTCCTGTCTTCACTCCCCACCTACCCCCCCCCCACACCGACCCATCTCCCTAAAACATGTATGTGGGGGCCTATTATCTCTGTCTGGAAGCAATTGTAAGGAGAATCGGAGAACCTGGAAGGAAACTTTCCCAATATTTGCAGCTAATTGACTTGTAAGTAACATATATCGCGTAACTGCAGCAAACAGCATGACCTTCTGTTCCGATTAAAAAACACAAAGAAAAATAGAACAGCGGGGCTGGGGCGATACCAATTTCCAACCGTTCAAAGAAATAACCGGGTAACCAATAAACAGAATCAATCTTATTTGAGAGCTGTCCTTTTTCCTGGGTTATCCATTAATTATTAACTATATTTATTTATAAATTGATCATTAACTCACCATATACAATTATGTATCTCTATGAAGCGATATAGAAGGTGGCTATATTTTTATTAAAGAAAGAGCACAATGTTTTAGTTTTGATTTTCCAGGGGAATGAGTCCCCCATCGCTTGCCCTGTTTCCCTGCGCACGCTCAAATATGTATGTATTTATGTATGTATGTATGTATGTATTTTAGATCCTCCTGCAAGCAAGAACTCACGAAGAAGCTATCATTGCCTTATCAATGCCGCAAGCTGACCGAAGTCAGTCTCTTAGATTCATATTAAACGTTCATGATTATGAATTGTCAATTGTCAACAACTCTGTAACTGGACGACATATATACATTAATTTAGGAGTGACTCGAACTCGGGACCTTATGACTGAAAGGCACCGGCGTTAACCACTGAGCTAACACTCCTGAGCTAACACACGAGCTAGCGCTCATGATTGTATTGAACTCGAATATGTGTCACATACCCTGGACTGCATGTATAAAAGGCATTAGTACATTATTGTACTCACCCACGCAATCATTTATAACAGCATCTCCAGTCCATTCTCCGTTTGGTTGACAAATTCTATAATTGGAACCAAGGAGAATGAAATCTTCGTCGCAGCTGTATTCGATTTCGGATCCTACATTGTGATTCCGTTCCCTATAGAAGGTTTTGGTACCATTCTTGGGTGTCTTGAAATATCGACAGGTGGTTACTAAAAAAACAAAACAAATTATGGTGTGAATGTAGAGCGGAAGTCTTCCGTTCATCTCATAACGAACCACATACGATGAAATCAAAGCAAGCAACGACTCACACATTGTCTCTACCCTCCCCCCTTCCCCTTCCCTTTCCACTTCTATGTTCAAACACAGTCCCAGGTTTGTTGTATTTTCGTCCTTATGTCGCTTTTGTCTGCCTTTCTCCATTCTCTACTTAAAGGAGACATAACCCCAACTATATAATGATCGGTCTATGTGATTGAGATACCTGTCATGAACAAACATCCCCAACAGGTAAGAACATTTTTTATTCCGTTTTTGGGAGATGTCACCGATGTAACATGTTCTATTACACACAATGTTGAAGACTTGATCAAGTCTAAAGATGACATCATCGAAACACATGTGATTAGATTTTGATTTGACGTTTCTTCTTTTTTTTTTTTTTGCTGTAAAAGGAGGTCGGCTTGGCAAATGAATCTAAAATATTGACGTTGTTTTCATGACCTAGTTTGGCATAGGTTTCAGTGACAACACTATTGACATTCTATCTTTTCTACCTTCAAAATATGAAAAGGACAGCAAAAACACCGAGAAAGACAAAGGTCTCATTTCCTAAAGTGCCACTATGACGTCACAGATTTACATAAATTACAGCTCCCAGACACGGCTTTTGAACTGCTATATCTCCCTAACGGAGTAAGATTTCTTTAGCTGGTGGAATGGAGTTGTTCTTCACAAAGATTTCTGTCATATCACAAAGATGATGGTTGCAAGGTTTGCGTCCCTTTTAACCTTCATTGATAACACTCTATATTACTTCTCCCCTCTGCACAATTGTTTCCCCTGCAGCTATTTCAATACAAGCAACCAGCATTCTCATCACGGCCTGTTTTCATTCTTATATATACTCGCGTTTTTATCATGTTACTAATATCATATGAAAATTGTTGTAACATAGTATACTTACCTGGGACAAGATTGTTATGAGCAAACCAGTAGTCTTCATAAGCCTGCATAGTCGATCTCCCGATGTTTAATCTGCCCGTGGTTCTGACGTCATATTCGCAAAGCGCATTTCCACCGCAAACTCGTTCGACGTCACTCGCCGTCAGCCCAGGAGGGAGATTCCCGGGCGGTGCCTCGAAGTTTGGTACGAATTGATTGTCCTGGTAATAGTCGTGAGTTTTCCCTTGATCGTAATATAGCAAACTGTCTTCAGCTTTAATCTCCCCTGTGAAGAAGCAAAAGCCAATCGTGTTGACATAATTTGCAAAACAGCGTTCGTAATGTAAAATGCTCAAGAAAAGAGTGGTTGCTGCGTTAACGAAATGATCTGGTAATGTTCAAAACCACCGATTTAAGACTAGAACCGAACGTTTGTCATATATATTTATTTTTAATTTTTAAAGTTTGATCGTCGCGTTTAATATTTGATCGCAAATTATTCTGTTTGTATAAATAGACAAAAGTGTAACCACATTTAGTTTATTGCATTATATCATAAAGAATATTTACAAAACCCATTCGAAAATTCTCTTACAAGATTTTCCAAATCTGTCGTATATTTCGTTGTCGTCACTATCGTAATCAACTCTTGTCCCTCCAGATGTCGTCAGATCGTCTCTGTAGTCGTCATTCCAGTTTCCAAGGATACCTTCCACTTGTCCCTAACAAGAAAAAGGAAAATAGGCTCGTGTTTTTATTTTTTTTAAATAATAAAACTCAAACGCTTTGCTTGAGTTTCCAGCCGTTGGCCAATCTTCCTTAACTAAACGTACCACGTGGAAAGGGAGTTCTGGCTTGCCAGCTCTGGTGGTATGTGTAGCTGCAGGTGGTATGTGTAGCTACCAGGGGTGTCGGAAGCTATTTGGGGATTGGTACGGCAGATCAGAGTGTGGCCATCTATCATAATTATCGGGGGGAACGTTTGGTAGGTCAAACTACGCTACGCGTCACCATGGTTGGCGCGTAGCGTAATGGAGAAAATTTTGAAAAAATGCCTCCCAGATTGCAGGAAATGGCACTTCCCGAGCTTGAAAACAAGACCCCTGCCATGCCAGAGTAGTCACATTTAGCCTACTTGCTGTCATAATTATTGAAAATCGGCTCCGACGCCCCTGGCTACAGGTGGTATATGTGAAGCTGCAGGTGGTATGTGTAGATGCAGGTGGTATGTGTAGCTACAGGTGGTATGTGTAGCTGCAGGTGGTATGTGTAGCTGCAGGTGGTATGTGTAGCTGCAGGTGGTATGTGTAGCTGCAGGTGGTATGTGTAGCTGCAGGTGGTATGTGTAGCTGCAGGTGGTGTGTGTAGCTGCAGGTGGTATGTGTAGCTGCAGGTGGTATGTGTAGCTGCAGGTGGTATGTGTAGCTGCAGGTGGTATGTGTAGCTACATGTGGTATGTGTAGCTACAGGTGGTATGTGTAGCTGCAGGTGGTATGTGTATATGCAGGTGGTATGTGTAGCTACAGGTGGTATGTGTAGCTGCAGGTGGTATGTGTAGCTACAGGTGGTATGTGTAGCTGCAGGTGATAATTGACAAAAGTCGAAAAACCGACGATCACAAACACTAACAGAACATGCCGCGTAAATTGTGTGATCAGGATATGATGGCGCTACTTCATTACACTATGTAAACACTGCATGTTCTAATTATTAATCCAAATCAAACGTCTGTCGGAGCTGTGTCATCAATTACCAGTCATGAGTGACGACGATAATATAGAAAGGAAGATGGAAAGCAGGGAGGGAATAGATGTAGGCAGATTTTTGTTTTATAAAAAAATGATTAATATCAATTGTTGAAAGACTGCCGCTGACTCTGATTTTTTTTATATCATATAGTTTTGCATTACTTCTCATATTCTTGTGTAAAATGTGTCCAAAATTAAGAGGAATTGCCCCTTCTCCATTGTAATTCAACAATTTAGCAACGTATTGAGTGTACTTTATTTACCTTAAATTCCTTTGGTATGATTACTCGAATCACCATGTTTTCTGCAGTTCCGTTCACTATAATACCAATCTTGGAGTCCTGGAACGTAATCACGACTTGAGTGGTGTTACCATCCTCATACTTCGTTGGGAATGTGATGAACACACCGTCTGAAAATGGGGGAATATTAAAAATTATAATTGTTTGTTTTCCAATCTGGCGAACAATACAAAACGTTTTGCATTCATTTCCAAAGAGTTCAATGTCCCGGCTGCATACTGAAACCTGTGGCATAACGGTGTAGTCTATATAGTTCCTGATATTAAGACACACTGCTACTGCAACAACTCCCTAAACCCAAAGCCAGGACGTGGGTGGGTTGAAATCTTCGGTGCCGGATGCAAGCGGATGAAAGGGAACAGGCTATACTAACATACGTTACCTCAAGGTAGGATTGTGGAGAACTTGATATAGGCTAGTAACAACGCGAGGATGTTGGATGATAGGTAATAGGTAACATTAACATTACCTCATGGTATACAGGATTATCCATACAGCTGCCTATACATCGTAATTGCTTGTTTTAAATGTGTGTGAGTTTATTTTTCTGTCTTGTTATTTGTAATATATTGGAGGAGATTAACCGTAGTTTATGCGTTATTAATGGTACTCACTATCCAGTTGAAGTTCTTGCTGTGTCTGTATATCTAATATTTCTGACTGTACCATGACCTCTAGAATGGTTCTTTCACTATGTAGAATCCTAATGATGTCCAGATCTTCTTCTTTCATCGCTATGGACGTCAAAATAGTGGCAGGCATCTTGTTTCCTTTAATTAATAGAGAGGGGAAAAAGCAAATGATTTTATTGAGTAATGAAATAAGGGATATATTAACCAGTTATGCGAAAACCTCAATGTTTTTATTAACCTTTTACGGCATATTATTCACTTCTACTCCATGAATATTAATCCATTCAAGTAAAATCAATCATACTTCTGGTTTCTTCCTGCTTTGAAATACTAGGAATTTATCATCATCGGCATCATCATCGTCATCGTCATCGTCATCGTCATCGTCATCGTCATCGTCATCGTCATCGTCATCGTCATCGTCATCATCATCATCATCATCATCATCATCATCATCATCATCATCATCATCATCATCATCATCATCATCATCACCACCACCATAATCATCATCATCATCATCATCATCATCATCATCATCACCATCATCATCATCATCATCATCATCATCATCATCATCATCATCATCATCATCATCATCATCACCACCATCATCATCATCATCATCATCATCATATTATGTATGTGTTTCCACGCCTGTTGGCCAACACTGTTTAAGTACCAACTTACCCGCGTAATCGACTACTTGTTCAAATCTCGCGTGTAGTTCAAATTCTGTCAATGCGTCCAGTGTTTGCATGAGGATGTATTCTCCTTTACCGTTGAAGGTGTATTCCAATCCATCGAAAGTGATCACATGGGGATCACCAAAAATAGTTGCTAGGTAACAAAGTTTAAAAATGCACATATGCAGTCACAATCGATTTAAATATCAACATATTGAAAAGGAAAACAAATAATATCGAAACGTCTAAAAGTTTATTTGCTTTATAATGTTATTTCTCCGATCAACATGCCAACGAAGGTTTGTGCAAAGAAAAGAGATCAACAATGGGGCGGTCGGATCCAGGACGTTATAAAGGAGATATTTTGACCCTGTGGTCGTTGAATCCGCCTTCAGGCAGCGAAGTGAAATGAGGATGGGTTCGGAGGCATACTTAGATTATAGGCTATAATTAGATCTATAAATAGGTGTGAACGTAAAGTTGTGCTAATAACTATGTGCCATTGCGTGTGTGGGCGCGCGCACGCGCGTGAGTGTGTGTGGAGCTGAAAAGAAGCACGTGTACAGCCCCACACCCCACCAAGACCACTGGATCCGCTCCGTCGGAAGCAGGGATGTATAGTACGTTAGGCTAGTGTATTACTTACCTATTCTTGGTGGGTCGTACATTCTACAATCGCGAGTTTGTCTGAATTCTTGGTAGTATTCACATCGATCTCCCCAGATACAACAGGTAAAGAAGGGTATGCCATCATGGATCCAGGAGGAGAGGGTTGGGACCTTTTTATTCTCTCGATAAGGAGCGATACCGTTAACAGTAACTCGATGTGTGAAGCTACCCTCCCAACTATCTCCTGCATATACGAGGTTCTCGAACTTGTCGTAGCAACACACTGAATCTGCGCCTTGCGGACTGTAAGTGAGAACAAAGATCGGCAAATGATAAAAAGCATATCATGCATGTTTTTTGTTGTTATCGTTGAACGTTTGTTTGTTTTTTTCATTGATGATATTATACCATGTGATTCCCCATAGTGGTACTAACTCAATTTGTATAGTGAATTGCGAAGGCTATGTGCGATGTCTTATTTTTGGTTTTGTCTTTTGTTTTGTAATTAGTTTTTGCTTCTGCTTTAACTTTCTTTCTTTCCTTCTTTTTCTATATGTAGTGCTCGTTTGTTTGTTTGTTGTTTGTCACTTTATTAAATCCCGAAGTATAAAAATTAAGAAGACTTTAAAAGGCCTGATTTTGTTAAATAATATAACATTTCACTTTTAGATTTACTACGAAATCTTTTTGTAAGTGAATGACTACAATAGGGCAGGACGGGAAAGAGTTAAATCCCGGGTCCGGGTTCAATAAGGCGGCCATGGTTTCAAGTAGGGTGAATTAAGAGGGCCTTGGAAATATAGGACAAATAATAATGATTTCTTATTTTCATACAGTATACGTAAAGAAAAGCTGACGTCTTCACATAACCCCCCCCCCCTCCCAACACCCATTTTGCATGGGCCAGGGTCAAGATAGGGGTATTGGTCAGGGGGGCGAGAATGGTCTGTAGGGGCGCTTTCGACATTATCTAAGCGGAGCGCCACCCAGGTTGGCGCTGAGCGTACAGACATTTTTTGAGTAAAGATACTCCCTAGATCGCCGGGAAATGACCCTTTCCGGACCTTGCTAATTTGCAGATAATGTGACAAATGTCAATAGGTAGATGAGAGCGCAATAAAAAAGTCAATAATTGAGAATAAGTAAAAAGTGGTAAAAAGCTGAAAAGGGCGCCAGCAGTCCATTTGAGTCCGTCAGGGGTCTGACTGTATGGACGCTCCGCCACTGGCCCGCCAGACCACACTGTCAACGACCCTGGCTGAAGAACATAAAACAATATTCACCTGTGGATGATGTTAATAACACAATGTAGTATATCTTCTCTGTATCGGCAGTAATCATTCCGGTCTTGCATTCCAGCTTTGCTGATGTCACAAAATGGTGCTGGTTTCCAACGTCCTCTGTCAGCGATAGCTTGTGAGAGATTACATGGGCATGGGTACAGGTCCTGTTCGAAATCATAGAGTGGTTCTTTTTGGCGTTCCTCATACCATCTCTCACACTGAAGGTTTGACCATGCTACTGGGTCTCGCTGGTACTTGTCGTTCAACATATAACCAAGGATATGGACGTCACTCCAAAGTGCGATCTGTTCTCTGTTATACACCAAAAGAAAAAAGAAAAGAATCTCTATGATAATATGCATCATTATAGTGTATTTTTGTTTCGTGCAACCGGTCTACATGTATTTCCAACGGATGTACTGACGCTTCAATTAATTCAAATGAATTGAGTGATACTGAGTCTCTTCATATTCATTATAGAATGATCAATATGAGATAAATTAATAACTTTTTGATATAGAGGTGAAGATTATTAACGCTCTGAGGGTGGCCATGCTCATAGCTCCCAACTCTTGAGAAGGCAAATGCTGGTCCATGCCACGAATCGCCGTCCTGTGGTAGGGGGAATAAGGGGAGGGGGTGTCCCCCTCCCCTTTTGAATTCTTTTGGAATCCTGGTGATGCCTACATGTAAAATGGTGGCACTTAGAAAGGCTTTTGTCACCCAAAATTTTCTGAGAAATATGCATTTTTGTGTGTGTAACATCAATAAATGAATAGTAGGTGATAATTCATTCTTTCCCGTGGCATGAAAATGTTCGCTGCTCGCCCCAATGAAAAAAATATTGGCTAATTTGAGGTTCAAATGATGCTGTAAAGGAGGTTTTATACTCTATTATGCTAAATGCTCCAGAAATGATGGTTGCTAAGTCAAAATTTGATGCAATTTTTTATGTTAACTCGACAATTACACTGCGGGTTTTTCGGACGCTTGCGCGGGTCAGCGGGTTTGAGTGTTAGAATGCGGGTCCAACCTGCGACTTGCGGGTCAGTTGGGAGCTCTGCATGTTTGGTATTACATTTCACACATGTAGGTCTACGTAGGATTTCTTGTATTGGGTATGGGGATTAACTGTAATGGGTGGAATGGGACCAAAGGTGGCTCTGTTGAGGTTCAAGGGTCGATATCAGTTCAACATCACGCTTAAACTTTCGTCGTGTCATAACAGATTTTATGTTATTTTTATTGTTGGGTATACGGTAAGGATACAACATGCATATATTCACTTTGTACCCCAGGACATCAATCACTCTATATGATAAACATTTACATGTTACAATTATGAGAACTGAATCACTCTGTCTACAATCCCATGATCCTTTGCGGTAAATCTCTTGATTAATTCGTACCGTTTAAATCGTCTGGTTATCCTGATAACACCAACAGCGTTGTCTTCCACAACGTCATTATCGGCCCTACCGATCCACTCGTATCGGCCGGTGTTGGGGGCAATGAAGTCCACCTCTTCGATCTCCTTCCATTCTGGGTAACCATTCTTCTCCTGGTAGACCAATATGTCAACTCTAACCTCTGTATTGTTGATGAGTGAATTATCCCATTCGATGACGAGGGGGAAGTCCGCCCTCAACCAACTATCACTGTCAGGGTTTAACCGAGTAGTTCGGGGAGGAACCGAGTCGATGTTTACTACAAAAATAAAAGAGTGAAAACCCCAACGAGTCCACAAAGATAAGAAATTTCAATGTTTAAAGTATTAATAATAATTACATATAATTTAATTCCCACAGCCATATAGCTCATTAATGAGACATTCTAAGTGATTATATGTATACAGTACATTCATGAATATTCATTGCACTCGTAATCATCACACCCATGGGAATTATCATGTACTCTTCGCATTCATGTGTTTGTAGCCTACTCGTAATTCAAGTCTGGCACATAATTCTTGTTGTATTTCAGTGTTACGAGATCAGTTGAAAGTATTATATGTTTTCATTCTTGTATCACTTGAAGGCTTTAAACATCTTCATAATTTGGATTTTTCTATACCAACAACACAGCAGGTTATGTGGAAATCTAAACACGATATAGGCTACAAGGTGCAGGATAAGTTGTTTTTTTATTTTTATTTTTTTTTTAGAACAAAACTTGTACACGTGAGAGAACACAATCACCCGGACATTTGACAGATTCAAATGTTTCATGTTTGTTCTTTTTTCTCTCTTCTGACCAGTTTACTTCAACTTCGACGATATACTTTCATTATTCGGGGCTATTTATTGTTAAAAATGCTTGATTTATGACATTTGGCCGAAAAGAAGGTGGACATAGAAACCGAAAACAACCAAATATCGGTCATCCTTCCATTTCTATAGTTATCAGTTAACCAAGTACAAATTCCACATGTGTTGCATTGTAAAACTTATGTCGATAAAACTAACAGTGAATACCAACAATCTACCATTTTATATAAACATTTGACTTACCAATGTCAAATAGTCCCGTGTAGGGGTAAGTATACCCCCAGTTACGCGTCAGTGAGATGGGTACTCTCCCCACTTGAAAGAAGGTAGGAGTTACGCAGTAGGCCTTCTGTGCGCTCAAGAAGGTACAGTTAGTAAGAGCAATTTGGTCCTCCTCTGTGCCATATCTCAGCCAGATTTCGTCATCACCTTGGAAACAGGGTCCACCAATGTATAACCAACTACGACCCAACATGGAATCGTATCTGGGGTACGTTTTAACATTACCTGCGAATCAGACCGATGACGTCACACCAATTTAGTCACAAGTAAAGAATGGGGGAGACAGTGGAGGGGTGGTGCAACAGATAGGTTTGTTATGAACATTGTCATTAAAAGAAATATTAGATTTTTTTTTTTACTTTTTGGCCGATAGCAAGTTTAATTTTGATCACTCCTGTTAATAAAATATTTGCATTATATTTACATCGTAGTTTGTTTTTTTAATGGATTTTTTTTTTTCGTTTTTCACCTAACAAATACATATGTTCAATATAAATTTCATAGTTTTGGCAGTACCGTTTCAACAAATAAAGACACTCACACCACATAACATATACCAAGGGTCGAATTTAAACTTTGGCCAGCTGAACACAGGCTCAGGGCCCCGGTTTTACAAGAGACCTCCAAAATCAAAGGGAAGCAAGTTGGAAACAAGGAAAAGGTGGCCAGTAGCCAGTGGTATGTAACTGAACGGTCTTGAGGCTAGGCCTCAAATAGGTGCTACCCAACCCCTTTCCTCGGTAGACTCGCCAATGCTTCCCCTACCAAATAAGAAACCCCCCCCCCCCCCAAAAAAAAGAAACTTCACCTGCTCCAGTACAGCCTCCATCATCTACACCAGTTCTGCGACTAATGTGATAAATCCATTCACCGATAATTTCGACGTTTGATTCAGTTGGTAGACGGAAGAGGTTGTTTTGGTTTCTGGAGTAAATATGAGGGAAAAATCGGTGTCCGTCTCCTGCATTAAACCCGACCTAAAAATGAGAGTAAGAAAACAATATTGATAACAATAAGGAAAGAAATATCAATTGTTTTTTTTTTCGACGAACATTTAGGTATTTTATTCTTAGAGTTGACTTGTTGTTTATGCAGGCTATAGTCTCACGTACCATCATCACCTAAAATACAGTGCTCCTACTTCTCCTTGTTCCAGTGGCCTCGAAAGCCAGGCCCGGCCCAAGGGAAAAATAAGTCGCGGGCCCCTTCTTGAAACCATCAAATTTCCGTAAGCATTATTATATTTCCCCGGGCTTCCTAAATGAAACCCTGGACGCGAATTTTTTTTCCCAAACAGGTTTGCAATTACGGAGTTTTCAGCTCAATTAGATTGCTCGTGACGTCAGCATCAATAATGACCATCGCTTGGAAGTTCGAAGACATATACTGAGTTACACACTGACACTTGATTGAGTCTAGTTAAGGGGTTTCCCTTCAAACGCCCTAACTTTACTTTTAATGCTTGGATTACATGTTGACCTCACTTATATGATACATACGCTACATTCTATTTGGTTCGTGTTTACGTGATCCACGATTCGTGAGCCGTTCTATTGAAATCAGAATTCGTTTCGTGGAATGGGTAGGCCTACACTAAAAGCAACTTCACGAGTCTTGAGTGAATATACGCAAAACAGTATAGTGTATAGTATACAAATAATGAATGGTTTCCATTCGTGCAATAGTGTAAATATTTCATGAGTTAAAAGATGGAATGTTCCATTCAACGAGGCGCAGCCGAGTTGAATGGAACAAATTACATCTCACAACGAATGAAATATTTGCACTATTGCACGAATAGAAACCATTCATTATTTGTTTTATACAACACCTTCAAATTTGGATATAATTGGATGTAAAATGCACTCATGCAACATATTGTTTTGAACAGACAGGTTTCTCTGCTCTCTTACCATTGAAAAAGGTGCTATCAAAAAAGTATAACACATGGTTCTATTTCATAGAGTGCAATAGAGCGGATTTTGCATGCAATCGACGAGCAATTGACCAATCAAATGGCCGGAATATAATTAGGTGTTGTATAATATGATATATTTCCGTCACTGCACTGTGTACAGAGTTATAATACATATAGGCCTACAGCTCATGTGTGATGCACCCTGTACGAAACATTCACTGTGCGATGTTATCGATTAATGCCTTCCCAGAAAACTTCGATCAAAGTAGATCATACAATACTAGTGTGCTAAATATGTCTAAACCAATTCCAAACATATCTTAATATATGTACGAAAAGCTACGGGTAATTTTGACCGGTCTTATCTTCGTTGCAACAAATGGATGCAGAACCTCGAAGTGAAGGTTTCTATGGTGGTGACGTAACTTTTCTGACCAATCATGAACGACTATTTACGCACACTTGCAAACCTGTTTGGGGAAAGAAAATCGCCCCCTGGACATGCCCTCATTCCCTTCCACCCGCTCACGTCACGTTTGCCTGGGTTCCTAGTACTCAAAGTAACATTGAACAAAGTGAGCCCGTGCATTGGTGGAATTTGCCTATTCACCTATACAACCCCTCATGTATACCCAGACACCACCTCCTTCCCCCAACCCCTAACCCCGAAGGATATGAGTACGCGTACGAGGGCGCAATGCTAAAACGATACCAATTTCTGCAATTTGGTAGATGGAAAATCGCAGGATTTGACAGGAGCATTGTAAGGGAGAAATAAAATAAATAAAATAAAAAATAAAAACAGTGGTTATCATACCTGAGCCGGTGTGCCTCCAATACCGTTGAATTTATCGCCACCACTCTCGATACCCGTGGTCCACTCGATACGATCATACAAAAAGATGGCGAACGTTTCAAATTCATCGGTAACCAAAACCAGCTGAAAGCTGTTTTGCTGCAATAGGAAATAATGGTAGAGTCAGACATCCACATATAGGCATATACTCCTATTAGAGTCTTTATCAATTCAGGGGAGAAATATACTTATGTGGTTTTCGTAATTAATGATGTAAGTAGATTCGCATTGTATTCCCTTTGTTTTTTGTGAGGGTACGATTTTAGCCTTATTTGGGTATGGTCGGTAGTGTTGATGACGTATGACCGTACAGGGCATGGTAATTATGGGATAGGTGACAGGGAATATGAATATTATGGGATAGGAGGGGAGCAGGTGCAGCTAATATCCCAGTTTTCAAGATCAATTAATTTACACTACGTTCAATGTCTGGAATGCTCATAGATTTGCATATTTGCATAGGTAATTAACAGAACTGATTTGCATACATAATAATATAAAGGTTGTAATACAAAAATATGTCCCTAAATTCCACTATTAATTTAAAGAATCAAGCTTCCAACTTTGCGAAATGTATAAGCTGCTGTAAATAGGGGTGGGTGGTAGTGTCTTTATAGTTCTGACCAAGAGTAATACTAGTAGTCTTAATACATTGTATTATAAATTCAATAACTCTAAGAAGCCAGTTTTATTGTCAAACTTTTATCAAGAAGAAACCATGCATAACACATGCGAGGTTCTGCAAAAGTTATGTTATCAATACCATGTAACATTCATAGTCAAACGCGGGTGCTGATTTGGTGCTTCGATGTTGTAACAAATTTCCCAAGAAAGGAACTTCATTTACTCACTTACACACGATCCTCTTTGAAACGAACAAAGTTTGTGTATATCTGTATGTGCATTTATATATATATATATATATATATATATATATATATATATATATATATATATATATATATATATATATATATATATATATATATATATATGTATATATATATATATATATATATATATATATATATATATATATATATATATATATAATGTTTTTCTCCATTACTCATTCACATATAGAAAAGCACTGCATTTAGTTATTGTTTAGCCACATTCAAATATCCATTTTTTTAATTATTATTATTTTTATTATAATTATTGTTGAGTCATTCTTTGCAATAAGCCAAAAAAAATCAAAGTTAGTGTAATGACTCACAGGATGGTTACTACCCGCTTCTCCGTAAAAGCCAGTCTCCAACCAAGTAGCTATCAGCAAATATTTGGGTTCAAAGTCCATCCTCTCTACAAAGGCTCTGTCGAGTAGCATGGAAAAGAATGTTTAAAGGAATAGGAAAGGAATTTGAAGTTCTAATAATTCTTAGTCATTCTTTAAAGAGCCCAACACGTAGGATGAAATGCACGTTTAATTATACAGGAATACAATAAACTGACGTCTTAAAAGTTTAACAAAGAGAGGGGGCAAGTTCTAAATTGCACCGATTGATTTAGCTTTAAATAGGTGCTGAACCAATATGGAATATCCACAGACGAATGAAGGAATTTAAGGAGGAGGAGTATAGCCCTGTAATCGTTGATACCGACTAATATGTGGAGTGTCTTGCGTCCTCCACTCCCCCTCCCCCACCCCCATACAAATTACATTTACATTTTGAACGTCAAATGATGCAATATGAGGCATATTTGGACTAAAAATAGAGCTAATGAGTTCTTAATGCAAGACTGGGCTAATAATACTCTTGATTTTTTTTATTTTTGCATTTGCATTTGCATTTGGTTGAAAAGGTGGTGTAAATTCGTATAGCAGTGATCTAATTATTCACCGGCTGAATGTAAAATATATCTCTCGGCTGACGGTGGAATGTGCGGGACACAACCCCCCACCCTCCCCCCCCCCACTTGCGCACGCCACTGTATGTAGATATGGAAGCGGTGCATATTTATTGATCAATCTCAATGTCATATTACTTTAATATGCTATAGCTTTATGTACACAGCCTTGATCGTTTTATAACGCACTACCGCATGTTCCTTATCACCAAATCTCGAGTGATTGTCCACACGTATCGCTCACCATGTAAATATGTAATAGAAGTATAACGTGTATGTATAGTTATTCCTTCCAAAGATATTACATTTCTAATTTTGAACGTCAAATGATGCAATATGAGGCATATTTGGACTACAATATATATCTAGTTAATTCTAAATGCTGGGTTGGGCTAATAAATACTCTTGTGTTTTTTCCCACTTTTGATGTTTTGTATTTGGTTGAAAAGGTGGTGTACATCCGTATAGCAATGATCTAACTATTCACCGGCTGAATTTAAAATATATTCTCCGGATGAAGATGGGAGGTGAGGGAGACCCCCCCCCACCCCTCCCCACAACCCCCTTGCGCACGCCACTGTTTGTAGATACGGAAGTGGTGTATTTTGATTGATCAAGTTTAATGGTATATTGCTTTAATATGTTGTAGCTTTTACACTAGACACAGCCTTGATCGTTTAATAACACACTACCACGTATTCCTTATCACCATATCTCGAGTGACTTTACACAATATATGTATACATGTATATGTGTGTATGTTCATTAGGTGTAATTGCCCACAGCAACCGTCTGTTTGTGCAGCATATCAACGTATCTTTCACCATGCATGTTTATATGTAATAAAAATGCAACGTGTATTGTTATTCCTTTGAACATATTGGTTATATCTAAGTATGCAGTCCGACGAAATCTGGCAATAGGAACACACAAAGACATAAACTTATCAGCTTTCTTTTCAGGTCCACTGTACAGAGAGTAACAACTTATGTTTACCCGGAAGCCAAATTATAACTTTGATAATTGTCGAGCACAAGGCCTATAGTTGTGCATAATATGAGGATATTACTAATCGTTCTGTTGTGAGAAAATGTTAACGTTCATTCTGTTCACACGAAATGTCTATACTTGAGTGAGATTATGATATCAAGTGAAACACAACTTTAAGATGTTATCAGGGGCGTAGCGAGCGGGGGGGGGTGTGGGGGGGTGTCACACCCCCCCAATAATTTGGTCGCTGTCGGCAAATTTTGGGTCTGTCGGCAAAAGGAGAAAAGGTGAAGAGAGCGGAAGGGGAAGAAAGAAGGAAAGCTGAATAGAGAAAAGGAGAACGGGAGCTTCTTCTGTGCCAAATTTGACTTAAAATATGCACCAGATTACATCTAAGGACGTTTCAAAACTAAAAATTTTCTAAAGGGGAGGGGTAGACCCCCTACCCTTAGACCCCTCCCCCATTTCAGTCACCACTTCCAGATCCGTCGGCAAATCAAATTCTCCACACGCCCCCAACAAAAACCCCTTCGCTACGCCCCTGGATGTTATTTCAGTGATGAATTCTCAATAAGTTTATTTCATTTAGCAGTTAAGTGAATAGCCCATCGCGCACCCCATTACTAACAAGCATAAACCGATCAATATTCATATTGCCTAATTGACACATCCAGTTGGGACAATGTCCTAATGCTAATAGTAATACCTATCTAAACTGTACTACAAGACCATGCTCCCAAAGCACTGGTATTGTCAGTATAAACAGTTCCTAACCTTGATCTGATAGAAACATGATATTCATACTGCTCGTACTGACAATACAAGTGCTCTGAAAGCGGGACATAACACTACAGTATAGAAAAAAAAACATCGTCCCAACTGGGTGTGACACATCTTAACAGAAATATCACTTGTAGCGATTGTTAAGAATATTATGACGGCTGTGGTTAGTTTTGTTACAAGATTGTTACAGACCAAGTTTGACAGCATGCCATTAGTTTATTATTAGTTCTGTTCAACAACAATAAAAGGTAACAGCAGCACGTAAAACAGGTAATACCAGTTATATATGAACACACTATAGTCTTTGTTCTATTATAATGCTGTATAAGTTGTAACTTGCTGGAAATGAATACCTGGATGAACGAATGAATGGAGTACGATGCCCTTACTGTTGCAATTTGATAAAAAAAATATAATAAAAGAGGTAAGATTGCATAGGAATGTCACCCTCTTTATCGTCGCAGTGAAGAGTTGTTTAGGTAAGAAAGAGGTAAGAGAATAGGCGAAGGTAATATCGGTATAGGACAGGAGTAAAGAATAGGAAGTTTAGTAACGTGTGGTGGGTGTGGACAGGGGAGTGGTGGGGGAGAGGGATAAAGACAACAAAACGCACTTACATCACATTAATGTTCCCTACCATCGCGAATGTCTTATCCGACTTACTAATAAGTTACCTTTTTTGCACATTTCCCATGCATGGTGGTGACTTTGAAACGAAGTAACATATATACATATAACATTTCGACTTACAGATGAATTTCATCCTTCGCCCTTTCTAAAAGATCCTGTTCTGTCGATTGTCTGTAGTAAACATATCCCTGGTTATCGAGGTCAACGTTCGCCCAGAATGGCGCTATGAAGATCCGGTCAGATCCATCCTCCTAAATACAGATAAATAGAAAAGTCAAAAGTTTGAAAATGGATTCATATTTGGCAGGACGTGAAGAAAGCAAATCAAAACATGATATAATTATGCAATAGGTAGGCACTTATACACCAATATCATAAATATCATAAATATCAATATCATGTTTAAAGAGTGAGGCAAGTTATCACTGAGAGTTCGGGGGGGGGTGGGAAAGGGGAGTGGCGTGCGCAAGGGTGGACCTTCATCGTAGTCGGGTTAAAATGGTTCAGTAGGGGACACTCTTCCGGGGGTGAACATCCCACTTCAATCATTTCAATACTATTTATGAGCAAAAACCTTTCGCTTTCGATTTCGTTTCGTACCTAATTATTGTTGCCTCAACTTGATAACTTTATCATGTATAATTACGTTATGAGTGTCTAAAAGACAAAATAGTTGGTTGCACTTCCACAAATTAATTCTACTAACTGGTATAAGGCATCTGATCCGTATGAGGGGCCTGCTACTGCTTGTTGTACCTCAAATCAACTGTTATGGATTAAAGGGGGCAGTAGTAACCCCCCCTCCCCCTCCCCCTCCACGCTAACTTGACTCCACTGTCGGGACAGAAATTGGTACAAAACACTAATCATACTTCTATAATCAAAACTACACTAATCATACTAGAGTATGTTTACTTCCTCTTTGGTTTAGATAAATTTAATAGATCATATTTCAAGTCTTTCACAGTCTTCTCTATATAATGACGTACACGTGCGGTTAACTTTCTGGAAGGGGGGGGGGTAGGACTTCAAGGGACAGCGGGACAGTTGACTTTATTTCGAGCGGGAACACCACAAAATCATCTCAAAAATACCTGACAAAAATGGATCATCTGTGTATTCATGTATACACAACCTGTAATATTTGAATGCTTTTTCCACAACAGGGTACTTCTTAATTGTATTTTACTCATTTCTCAACAATAGGCGCAAAGTTGTCAAATACGGAAAGGGGCACTTTCTTTTAAAAATATATATAGATGGTAAATGGCACTGTTCATTAACCAAACAGGAGACATCTAAAGAATCACTTTTCATGTATTTTGTTATCAAGACTGTGGTGCACATGCCCCTAACCCTAGCCCCATCTCGTCTCCTGATCACCATGACAACGTTATGGCTAATCCGCTTGTACATACTCTACCCAACGATAGAACAATATTAAACAGTCAAAGCGACTGATTCATATTAAACGAGGACACTTACGTCTGGGCCAAGTGGAAAGTTTGGCTGGGTTTCCTCAAACGTATTAACTGGATTCTTGAAGGAGAGAATACCGTTCTCGTTCACCTGTATTTGAAGTTAGAATAGGATAATATTTATATTTGGAATTAAAATGGTTTCTACCATATTGATGAGACCAGAAACATGCATCATATAAATATAAATAAATAAATAAATATATAGATATATATATATATATATATATATATATATATATATATATATACATACATATATATATATATATATATATAAAGATAATACGTCATAGCTACATTAAATGTCACACTTTAAAATATGTTCGTGGCATACTAAGAATGCCTTACGAAGGGTTAAAGGGGCTTTGCCCCCTCTAAAAATAACGTACGGTTCCAACGCAGTAAACTGCATCAAGTGTAAAGTTACATCCATAAAACAGCAACATATACTCTCTCGCTGAAATAGTTTTGGAGTTCAACATGCAGAGTGGTAACGCGTCAGTTCAGTTTAAGGTCTATTCGATTCATTTAACAGTGACTTTCCTGCCTCGAGTTAACTTACTGACTCTGGGTTACTGTATTATCTCTATGTGGAAATGTTTCATAAACTTCTTCGAGCCAGTTGACTTATGAAATTTAGTAAATCCATTCAGGACTCGTTACATCACTGAATTCGACTCGATGCATTTATTTAGCAAGACAGTGCATGTTGCAGTACAAATATGCATACATGGTGAAACAATATAGAAGATATATAAAAATAATTCATATTATAATAATTATAGAAAAGATAACATGTAGAGATACCAGAAGCATAACATTGTCACTGATATGAAAAGGTAATCAGAGAAAACGTTTAAAAATAGGGGTATCAATTCTGGTTATGCCAAGTGCAACCTTAAGAGAAAATATGGCAAGGGGTGGGAGAGAGGGGTGGGGAGAGGGGTGGGGAGAAGGGTGGGGAGAGAAACGGAAGCAACCGAAATAATATGTAGAAGAAAATGAAAGAAGATATGGCAATACAAAGATGAGACTGTTATCAAAGTTATCAAAAGATAATTCTCTCAAGTTTTACAAAAAAGTATAGAATTGATCTTACATAAGCTGTCCAATATTTGGTGTCATAAAATGGCATCCCAAATCTGAGAAATATTTCATTCGAGTATGTGTCATCCTGGTTTGGTAAATACCGATCTCGATTATCTTCACCATATCGATAAAACTCTGAAAATAAGACCAACAAAAAAACAAAAGTAAAACTTACAGAATATATCAGGCAACACAGCTGAACTCAGCCTAAGTGTTCAGAAAATCGATTCTTAGCTCAATTACCAAACTTGTGTAACATTTTTGTTTCTTGTGTCAATTGATTGTGACGATTTAATCCATCTGGCTCCACCCCACCCCCCTGACCGCCCTGTCATAACCCCCCCCCCCGCGCCTTCAAATACATGCTGACAAAAAGCTAGTAACTGCCATTCGTGTGTACCGATAACAATAAGATCCATTGTAGCCTAGTTATCGCGTGTAATTCAATGGAAAAAAATATTAGATTGAAATCGTTATCTACTTCATTCGGCATTTTATTATAATGGTATGGAAGTAGTAAGCAATGGAGAAAAAAATCTCCCCCTATATTGAAAATATTTGTTTAATTATCAGGGAGCCGTTATATATAGTTTCACATATATAGGCCCCTATTTAAATTTATGATGTCGTCTGGACGAGACTATGTATAGGCCTACGTGCAAACCTCCAATTCATATACAAGACTGTGTTAGGCTATACTTATATTTCATATATATTACAACATCGTTAAATACCGAGAGAACTTCCAAAATAGACGTGTATATATAAGAAAACATCAATTTAAACTTTAAAAAACACGCGTGAAAGCTTTTACGCTGTGTCCACTATAACTAGGATTGTGATCTATTTTATATTTCAAATTAGGCCTATATAGGTCCATGGATGTATAGCTATAATATTTAGTGCCAAATACGTCAGAAGGGGACAGTATGCAACCCTCCCAGCCCTCTAGGTCCACCCATTAGAGCATTTATTATATATGCAGTAGGCCTATATACGAAACGGTGAGTAATTGCAGGCACAAATGCAGTTACGATTATGAAATATACACTCCCGCCCAATTAAACACGATCGTTAACATACACCGCATGCATTGATGACGCCATATTAATTGAAGTATATATAGTTCGTGAGATCGTTTCAAAAGTTGTATATACTCACCAACAGCTGTAATTGCACCGAGAAAAAATGAAAGTATTAGAAAAGTAATGGCCACTCCAGGCCTCTCCATTTTGACTCAAAAAGACGAAAACTTTAAATGCATCAGAAAATGTCTGTCCGTTTTCGAACGCGCCTTTTTTTCCCCTCTCGTACACCACAGTTTAGAATTCTCCTATGGAGATAACGCAGAAATCCGTTACTGAACTATTAAACAAATCGACACCACAGTCTAATAAAGCTAACTAGTATCATAAAGCTTGAAAATGGACTTCGAACTTTTGTTTTGGCAAAAACATGTTCATTCCTTTTACCTTATGTCACCGCTAGAGCTTGCAAGCAATTGGCTCAAGTTTGCGCGTCGTTTAATGATTAACTAGAGAATAAACACTGCGCGCTAGCGAGTCATCGCTCTGCAGCAAACAAATCCAGACATTGCGGGTAAACTTGATAACCGATTGTAAGGTATAATAGACCATGGATAGATTAGACTTACTAGCATTACACACATAAACTTACATATGTAGGCCTACTTCAACTCAATTCCAGATAGCCAGGTCCGGCCAGGGGACGATTATGTCACCATACGGGCCGCCTCTGTGAAGTCTTAACTTTTTTTATTAGACCTTATTATATTATGCAGATGATAATACATTATTATTCATCCCATATTTCCCGGGACCATAATGGATCGACGCCGGAACCGCTATCATAACTATCACAACTTTTGGTATGACAGAATTTCTCCACGATATTTTGAGTGAAAAAAACCCTGTGTAAATGACCTTTTTCATTGATTGAAGTGCCCCTTCTTGGCATATTTCCCTCTACCGATCGCGGTTCGTATATTTCCCACCCCCCCCCCACCACCTCTCCTTGACCCAGATTCAATCAGATAATGATATACAATACCATCATCTCCCCTGCACATGATGATACATACTCACATGCTTTCATTAGGGGGTTACAAAACAAAAATTGCATCATGGTTTTGCTGTGTGTTTCTGGCTGCGGTATGGATGGATACCGGTTACAGGACATGCCTTTTCCTCAGTGTGTATAATTACCCCCCTCCCCTTCCATAGGCGTAGGAGGCGGGGGACTGGGGCTGTAGCCCCCCCCCCCCACCCCCCACCCAACCAAATATTTTTGTGTGAAAATTCGGGCATAATGCTGGGAATTTTTTCGGGCACCTACTGAAAGAAAAATAAATTGCAACGATGTAGCTAAAGGAAATCAATAGTTTAAGAAACAAATCTCCTTGGTAATGAACATAAAGTTCTAAGCTTGCCCGACTTATTCGCCATTTCGATAATAACACGGTAAATGATTGTATGTAATTGGTATGCGATGTAATAACCGATACATGGCTATTTTGATTATATTTTTCGGGCAAGTCGTTACAGCCCCCCCCCCCGCCTCCCCTCCCCCACCCCAAATCATATTGGGCTCCTAAGCCTAAGCCCCTATCAAGGAAAGCAAGCATGTCTAACTAAAACAACCCCCTGATCTAACCTGTTCGATACGCCTCACGTCGCTGTCGACTTACAGCAAGTCGATGACGTCAAATTCCGCGTGCGTGCTGTGTGAAGCAAATGTAGCAAAACACTTCAGTATACTTGTACCGGTAAGTGCACGAGATTTTTAACCTAAGCTGTTTAAACAGTGTAGGTTGATCATATATGTGCACTGTTTAGCTACTATCCTAAACATTAACAGTATTATCTACACAGTACGATACCATAATAAGCCGTGAAGATGGGTAATGTTTCACTTGCAGCGGCCGAAAGCCAGAAGCCCGCTGCTTCAGCAGCCACAGAAACGGCACAAACTTCAGTTCCAGAAGTTCCGAAGTTTTCTCCAACAATGCCAACAGCAAATTTTATACCAGAGAGCGATGCATTACCAAATCCTGGGACGTTCGAGGATTTGTTCAAGAAGGTTAAGGGTAGGCTACTGAGTACTGTAGTAATATGGGCCTAGCCTAACGATAGGGCTAGGCAAACTTATTTCGGAGCTGGTGATCCGACACGTTCTGCCTAAATGAGGCTCTATGATTAATTTCCTTGCGTTGGTCCATTTTACGATGCCAACCCAATACAACTTATACCAGTGGCTAGGTCTAGCTTAAAACACTTAACAGCAACATATAATCTAGGCCTAGGCAATACTAGGGAATACTTGTTCCTCTAGCCTAGGCCTATCAATCATATTCCCAAATGCTATGCAAAATGAGTGAATTGCTTGGCCTATGTACAAGTGCAAACATGTAACGGTAGACAAAAAGAAGCATTTTTAAACAGGAACCATAGTCAATTTTTTTAAAGAGATAAGATATCATAGGAAGTATGTTTGGATATTGCTCCCTTTGCTTAGAAAGGAGGTGAGCATCCCATCCAGGATATCCCTGCCCTGTTAACAGCGACCCAAGGTAATAAATTCTGATTTTTTTTTATTCTTACAGAGATACTACCTAACCCCCTTGAGGGTTGCAAGATGGTTATTAACAAAGGTATCAGCAATCACTTCCAAGTCAGCCACTCATTGGCTTTGTCTTCATTCGGTGCTTCTTCATACCACTTTGGTGCAACGTATGTCGGTGGAACGCAAATCAGTCCTACAGAAGTAAGTAACGCAGGCCTTGCATTCCAGGCTATTTACTGACTAAATGCCAGGAGGCCCTAGATATGTTGTTTGCCCATAGACAAAAATATAGGCTGGCAATGATAAGTATTACAGGCCTTGAAATTCAGGTTATTTCCTGGATTTATGCCATTATTAGATTTGGCTGTTTGCCAGTAGTCAAAAATAGGCACTGGCAATTTTTGGCATTGGATATTATACATCTCATAACTATGTACAGTAGCTTATTAGCATTCCCAGTGAACCTTCCTTTTAAGGAAATGGAGTAAAGATTGACAATTTCAGAGTTCTCCAATTTGCTTTAGTGTGCATGTGATAATACTGATCAGTATTAAACAGCGTCTGAGCAATTGAATGAAGGAACTTGAACGAAATTCAAAACAAAGTTGCTCATTAACCTACTTTTGGTGAGGATATAAATCTGTTTGGAATGTCTAAGGTTTGATGAGTTATAATCTTGCTGTACTGTAGTTTTGGGAAACAGCGATTTGTAGCTTAGTATAACCTTTCAATTTAACAAAAACTGAAAGTTTTAGAAGTCTTTTTGTTCGATTGATCAAGTTCTTGACGAAACACAAAAAGCTACAATAAAGAACTTTTTGTGTTTGTTTGACACATCAGGTCCGCAAATACTGAAACTGTTTCCCCCCCCCCCCCACCCGCTGTCCAATAATTTTGAGAGCAATGATTTTGATGTGATTCATGTTATTAGCTTTAGACACACATGTATATTTTTTGTTTCACCAAGTGGACAAGTCTGAGAGTGGACAATTATCTAGAGTGTCATAAACCATTCCTTTCCAAAGAAAGCAAATTTCTGGTTATTGCAGTAGTTTGAAAACATGCAAAACTTTATCGTCTTTTCATGTTATGGGAGTAGCCCTATTAGAAAGAATCTTTGGGAAGTGCAATGTGGAATATTTACTTGGAGGATTTTCTTACTATCGTTGTTTTGATTCTGAGCCATGCTATATGTTTACATAAATTTACTAATTTGTTTTTGCCCCCTCTCGGTAGGCTTTCCCGGTAATGTTGGGTGACATCGACACGACGGGGAGTCTTAACGCACAGATTATACACCAGCTAGCTGATAGGATACGTGGTAAATTTGTAGTACAGGTAGGTACGCTCTGCATGCTACATTCTCATCACTGGTCTACCAAAGTTTTGGTCCATCTTGCAAGGTTTCTCCCAGAGATCAATTTATTCAGATTTGTATTGTTATCCAAAATGGTCATATTGCTGTACAAGTCTTTACGTATTTTTTTATGCAGTTATGGACAGACTTTTTTCACACAGGAACCATATATGGCATTTTAGGGGAGATAAGTTTTAGCGCCATCAAAATTGCTGAACTAAATGTGAAGTCTACCTTCTTACCAACCCCCAACCCCCCCCCCCACCTACCCCCCAAAAAAGACAAGACAGACATACATTCTTCTATTCCCCTAATGGCCTTTTGTCCTCCATGAGAGGTTTATTGTTCTGAAGAAACTTGACATGTAACGAACACACAAACTAACACATTAAGTAGCTAGGTGTGACCATGCAATTGCACCATCTCTGCATTCATAGACATAGACTGTGTAACTTGTCATCAAATCAATACAAATAGGGCATATCTTTGACCCATAGGGGTATCACAATGATAAAGTAAGGACAGAAACCCATGCTTGAATAGATGTCAGCTAAGTAGTTGATATTTCATAGGGAAATTGCCCTGCTAGACTGGTCAGTGGTGGAATATCAGAAGCCCTTAGAACAATACTTACAAATGATGTCTAGTGTGTAGCCGTATATCAGGGCTTCTAACTTTGTAGGAGTACAGAACTGAACAACCTAGAATAGCAGAGTTAACCATGACTACTGCCAATCAATACCTGTTCTGTTGTCACCATCAAGTCAGTACTGCAAAGACTTACGCCATGACCAGAGACCCTCTTCCAAAAATCGTAATGGTACTCACACTTTATGGTTGCATCTCACCACGTAGTGGCCAGACAAAAAAAATGGGGTTACTGGGCGTTACCTTTTGCGGTGATTCATGGCCATTTTTTCTTTTTAAATAATTGCCATTGTCATTATAATATGCAATATATTTGTGTCATATTCTTGATAGTCACTTATTACATTTTTGGTCAATAGACACAACAGACCCAGTGGGGAGTGTACCAAGCAGAAGTAGAGTACAAGGGCCCTTCATACACAGGAGTGGTAACATTAGCAAACGTGAATCCATTAGAAGAAACCGGTATCGTGGTCGCCCACTACTTGCAGAGCGTCACCAAGAGGCTGTCATTAGGAGCAGAGTTACTCTATCACTACGGGCAGGGTAGCCAAGCAACCATCATTTCAGGGGCAGCCAAATATGCAAGTATGTACTTGTTGCTATCAGAATTAAATCTCTCTTCCTCTCTGTTTTTCTCCTTCTTTACATCCCCACTCACTCCCCTCTCCTTCCCTTCTTCCTCCCCTTTCCCTACCCTCCTCTTTTCCTCCCTACTTCCTACCCTCCTCTTTCCCTCCTCTTTTCTCCCCATCTTTCTCAGTTAAAGTTATGATTCCTGTTAAGCAAGAATGTTGCATCTGTATAAATTTGCCTTATTACTACAGTATAATTCAATCCAGAAAGAGTTTATTTCCTACAGATTGAGCTCTGCAAACTCTTTTGTCACGGTTCATGGTTAAATTCATGCTACATTTTCTTATAATTTTACATGTATATGATTTGGTTTCAGGACCTGCCGATCACTACGTTATAACAGCACATTCATATGATAAATACATCTCTAAAGCAACATTCAGAGGCAAACATAATAAACAATTCGGGCAAGATCATGTTTGAATCATGTTGGTATCTTTGATTATATCACTTTAGATCTACATGAACCAAATGTACCAACCTGTATTCTGATTATACTGGAAATGTAAATACTGCCATCTATGTATATGTCAATAGAGGCAGCCATCTTTAAATCTCTGTTCACTGGGGGGTCGAGTCACAAAAAAATATACCTTGATAAAATCTAAGTGAATCACTGTCAATTCTTTGTGTAAACACTACATATCACAGCAAGAGTAATGGCAAATATATTATGTAAAAAGTGTGAGTTTGGGAAGGTGAAACCACTAAATTGGTCAATAATCATTATAATGTAAAAATATTTGCAATGGTTTAAGTCTATGCCTTGTAAATCGTGAGTTGCATTCCCTAAGAATGAGTCACCAAGGTTTTTAAATTGGGTTTGCTGAGTTGAGTATTTAGGTGAGAAAAAACTTGATCTGTTGTAAACTCTTCAATTAATTTGTGAATGTTGTTGGTTTTATATACTTTCAGTCAATGTGCAAGCAATTGTAAATGCATTTGTTATGGCAAGCTTTTAATGGTGGTCAGAGAGGGCCAAATTTGTGTTCGGCTGTGACTAGTTTGTTTACATCAAATTTAGATTGCACTGTAACTTAATAACCCCCAAATAGGAAAAATGATAATATTAATATTTACCTACCCTCCATCACTTTAGAGACACTGAAATAAGCCAGAAATAGTGGTAGGCCTATGGTCCACCCCAAGGGGAGTTTCAATGGCCCCATAGCCTGGTGTTCTATTCACCAAACATACACATCACACCTACTTTGTACATATCGGTACTTCTTTGTAATTGTGCTACATTATTCGAACAACCACATTTGCTGTGCCGACATCTAACGGGTGAGACATGGTTGTCGTGTGGACAAGCAGAATAAAACCATCAAAAAAATGTAGCTGTCAGTCAATGCACAATTTAAGCACCATTCATGAAGGAGTATATACATTCAGATGTATTGCCTAAAAAATTTTCATAAAGCAAGCCTCGAGAAATCACAAGGTGGGTCACAAAGGGAAAAAGTGTCTAAAGCAGGGTTGTAAAGAGTAAAGGTTATTTACCGTATCGTTTTTTTTGTTTTGATTACTTTTTTGTCTTTGATCAGCCTCAACCCAAAATAATAAATCGTTTGTTTAACTCTTCCTTCTTTCATTCAGCGGACAATTGGTCTGCTGCAGGAACGTTAGGTCCCACCTCCTGTCATCTTGCGTACCACCACAAAGGCAGGGAAATAGAATTCGGTGTAGAGTTCGAAAGTAACTTCAGAGCACAGGAGACGGCAGTGACGTTAGGATACCAAATAGAGTTACCGCAAGGTGTTTTATTCAAAGGTGAGCGGAAACCATAAATTGTACTTTAACGGTAACAAGAACAACAGAAGAAAACTGGTCGTTAATTCTCTATTAATTCTTAATTAATTGTATTATTCAAAGGTGAGCTGAACCATGAATTGTACCTAACAGTAACAAGAACAACCAAAGATAAACTGATCAGTTAATTCAATATTAATTCTTAATTAATTGTATTATTCAAAGGTGAGTGGAACCATGAATTGTACCTAACAGTAACAAGAACAACCAAAGATAAACTGATCAGTTAATTCTCTATTAATTCTTAATTAATTGTATTATTCAAAGGTGAGCTGAACCATGAATTGTACCTAACAGTAACAAGAACAACCAAAGATAAACTGATCAGTTAATTCTCTATTAATTCTTAATTAATTGTATTATTCAAAGGTGAGCTGAACCATGAATTGTACCTAACAGTAACAAGAACAACCAAAGATAAACTGATCAGTTAATTCTCTATTAATTCTTAATTAATTGTATTATTCAAAGGTGAGCTGAACCATGAATTGTACCTAACAGTAACAAGAACAACCCAAGAAAACTGATCAGTTTTCTTCTCTCTTAATTCTCAATACAATATTGTCTTATATTTTGCATATCATAATGAAGATATTGTTAAAGAAATGCAGCCAAAGCTACATACTTTCAAAGTTAGGCCAAACGATTAGCATACAGTATATGCTGGAATGTGTTAACTGATTTTAATTTAAATCACTCATTTTACAATTGAGTCATGATTGATATACACAATACAGTATGTCCCTGTGTGATGGTGTCATTGTTTCCATGTATTCATCTATAACTGGCATTCAAGTAAAACTCAGAGCTCTATCTTAGAAGTATATACTGTGCTGGTACTGTAGATTCTAATTGGAATGCCTGTTTAGAAAGATGTATAAATGTTACAGGACCTGCTCAAGGTTGCCATGCTAACAGGAGCTTCATCAGAATCAGTCTTTATGGAACACATTTTAGTCATCATTTGCTTATTGGATCAAAGCGTTGGGCTCCTGAATTTGATCAAAAAGTTAAGAAACAAAACAAATGTTTTGTCAGGTGGCTCCTTAAAATTTAATGTTATATTAACAAACTCTTTCACTTAAAGCAGCATTTTGCGTTTGGTCGCCGTTTTCTACTTTTTTGACATGTCCATCGAGTTTTTTACATATATCAATCACACAACAGCAAACTAAGATATTAGCCAAGTTTTCCCCTGCCAACAACGTTAATTGCGAGTAATTAACGATAGTTGCAGATAATGAGAAAAGTGTCCACGACAAATTCCACTTTTAAAATTAATCGCATACAGTTCCCCCAAACCCACTAGTTTGAATTCAACCAGGTTTAGTTATGAGCCGTTGCTAAAAATAGATTCAAGACTTTGCGTTGATACAACCAGGGAGTTGTTATGGAACTCTCTGGTACAACTGCCATATAGACTGTACACAAATCAAGCTGGTGTTGTATTACTGTACGTATTGGTCAATGACGTTCGTAGTGTTTAAATATTCATATCATGGGCGAGGTTTATTGGGATCCCAACGGAAAATATCTTGGAGAAAAACAAAGTTGAAAGTTGCAAATTTTTCGACTTTTATGCCACCATTTGAAGTAAGATTTAAATAGATAAGCTAGTTTTGTATGTCGTTATGGCATAGTGGAGTCAGTGAGGTTGAGAAAAATCATAGAAAAGGACGCAAAATGCTGCTTTAATATTTTACAAGCAAATTTTGTCATTGAAGCGTGGCATATGTTCTTGCATGTTGCTATCACCATTTTCTATTCTTGGATTCTTAAACCGTGATTCCAGCTTTAACTCAAACTGTTTACTTCAACGCTCTTCTCCAACAGGAATGGTAGATTCTAATTGGACGGTGTGCGGAACGTTGGAGAAGAAGCTGCAGCCCATTCCGTTCACGTTTACGCTTAGCGCCCTCCTAAACCAAAAGAAAGACCAGAGCCGCTTCGGTTTTGGACTCATGTTAGGATGATGGATGATGCCCCAAGACAGGAGAGGGTCAAAAGGTCAGGTGATGCGACAAGGTCAAATGTCATACATTTCACAAGTCTCCATCGGCAGTGTATGGAAACTAGTCCGTGCGTAAATGTGGACATCAATACAAATAAAATTAATTGCAAAAACAACAGAGAAAGTAAGGAATTTACTGGAGATAGATTGCCTCAGGAAAAGGATTTGCGTGAAAGAGGAGATTACAGTATAAAGTGTGTGAAAGGAGCACCAAAATTTGATGCATGATATTGGTTGTCTAATATTTAGATTGGTCTCATGCAGCAAATCATGCCAAGGGTGATCTCTCCTGTGGATTGTCGTCAGAGTCGACTCCTGGTTGCATCTGACGATCTCCAACGTCCAAAGCAGCGTATTATTCCATTTCCGATCGGAAATTTCCAGGTGCATTACTTCTGCTGAGGAACAAGAGAAACTCTGGTCCTTCTCAGCTTTAACCATTTTAATCACAATAACAATGTCTGCCCCAATAGTTATATTCAAAGTAGTCCAGGTCTGGATTCATGAGTCCAGGCATAGGTACTGTTATCAAGGCCTATCCCTGAAAATATTGAGATGTTGAGGGTTTTGGAAAGTATATTTTGTATTTGGCAGGGAACAATTCATATTGGTATCGCATAGCAAACTTGTTATGCAAATATGGTCAGAATGATATACAATTGCAAAAGGTTAAAAAGCAGTCTTTGTACAAAGGAACGATAATATTCTATAAAAGACGAAAGTACAGAGCTTTGGAGAAAGAAGATGTGTACACTAAATTATATCCTGGTGGCATTGCCAAAGACATTACGTTGCAAACCGTTAACGTATTGAAATTGATTTCATAAATCAATGTTTTAAGTTGGACAGCCTTGATTGAACACAAGATGTAAAGTGAATATTTCTCAAGTGTTACATTAATCACAGTGCAAATGTTTTTAAGAAGATTGTCAACACAGAACAACTTTTAAAAAGCCCAAGTGTGAAACCCGGTTCATCTTATTTGATTTAAGCAGGAGAAAATAATGTCTGCTTTTATGGGTGGTACACATATAGTATGTCTGTGTATTAGACAAGTAGATCCATGACTCTTTTAAGTCTTCCTGAAGCGAAATTAGTTGCCCTCCTTTCATATTTTAGAAGAATATCCAAGAAGTTATTTTTGACCTGCAAAAGGAGCAACATTATCTAAGAAAAGTGGCGACATTTTTCTTTGAATTTCAACCTTTTTTGTTCCAAAAGTGAACTTGAAGCAAACAGGTGTGCAGGCTAACTGTACACTGTCATATACAGTTGTTAGACTGTCCCTGGTCTTCAAAATGTGTGTGGGAAGTTTCTACTTCAAAACTATGTTACATTACACCTTAACCTGAATATGCCTGAACATTGATTAGTATTTTGTCAATTTTGAACTCCCTTGTGGTAAAGTTAATATTCTACCCAATCCAGGGGCCAATAATATATATGATAAAAGAATATTATATAGTTTTACCAATTTTTGATTGTGACATCACACCTGTTTGCTTCAAGATCAATTAATAGGAATTGAATGCAAATCTCATCAACATTCTTATGTTCCTCTCCATATCTGTCAAAATAGGTTGCCTTTGAACTTTTCATATTTAGAGCACCATATTTTCTTTACATTTCATAATATTAATAAAAATAATACAGTTCTTTTATAGCGCATAAATATTAGAAACATCTCAATGCAAAAGTAATTACTGTTGAAAAGCAATTTTAAATCTAGCTTAATGATCAAAGTTCACATTCTAACTGTAAATGAGAACAATAACTTCAGTCATTAATAACTTAATAATCCTTTAGCCTCCCCTATTTTTGCAAAATCAAGATTGTTTGGAGCCTGTCAGTATCTCAATGCACAGA
Source organism: Apostichopus japonicus (assembly GCF_037975245.1). NCBI lineage: Eukaryota > Metazoa > Echinodermata > Holothuroidea > Aspidochirotida > Stichopodidae > Apostichopus > Apostichopus japonicus. The sequence continues at coordinate 10,459,330 of NC_092572.1, forward strand.
GGTTGTGGAGCTCACATGCACATCCATTGTATGCTACCTACACAGTTGAAGGAAGAGGTAAGCCATTCGCAGGGTTAAAGTAGCTCAATCAATAATGCTTCACATGCAATGTTTGGTGACCAGATTTAACAAGGTATATTGCCAATATTGACATGCAATTGACATAAAACTAACACATGGCTATTTAACATTTACAATTTATTTCAGATTGGAAAATTTCAGACTAAAAAATCAATTCCTGATGGGTTTTGGAGTCCATGTACTGTAATAGAGTAGAGTAACAAAGCCAATGTATTTTTCACATATCATTCGACCCACCCCCCTCCCCCTCCCATCCGCCTACCCCAGTCTAGAGGGATATCTGTGGTTATGACCATATGGTTTCTCCTAATAAGGTAGTTGTTAATTGTTTAACTCAATGGACAAAAGTTTGTATCCCCGCAAGGATATAGTTTTGTTTCATTTACAAACCTTTTGCCAAAATTTTCGTGATACCTGATCTGATTATTATTTCAGACTAAAGCATAATATATTGTTTACTAGTACCTGGACTTTGCCTCCCTTCAACGCCATATACTCTAGCAACCTGATTGTAGCAACGGTAAACTCAAAAGGGCAATCGATCTTCATCTCGTCCCTGGCGATGATCTTGATTTTCTCAAAAATGGCTTTCACACCTTTTTTTGTCAGTTTCTTGTATCAGTGATGAAAGTATTCAAAAGTGGAGATTTTTTTTGGGGGGGGGAGGGGTTACAAGGACACTCATAAACAGGCATCAATTTTTAGTTATTGTTCAAAACATGTTGAGTTTTATCATCCAGAATAATTTTAAAAAAATGCAAATCTGTGTTTTACCTATTCACCAGAGTTAGATTTGCCTACTGGTTTACTAGCTCGGAAACTGGTACACTGCTGGGTTCAAGAATAGGGCGCCACCAATAGGACGCCACCAAGTTTAGATGCCGAAGATGCTGATTTCCCTTTTTGGCTGTGAAAGATATGAGGTTCCTCCAATGTGCAGAATGCTTCGCTTATTTCAAGCCCCAAGTAATGATATTTGGATCACTGCCCCCTGTAGCAACTTAAGCCCCTGAAGTAGGCCTGAACCAGACATGGTTGTCCATATGAAGAAACTAAAGGTAGTTCATATCCTGCATAAGTAGGTTTGTTATCTGTAGACCTATAAAATTTTACAGGGTCTAAATGAAAACAGTACCTATGCTACTTTTAATCGAACAGAAAGTGAAATTATTTTTCCATATGACTGAGGTGAGGACCTTTTGTGTTGATGATTGTGTTTTTGTCATAAATATTTCATATGCATAGCATCGTAAAAATCGCATATGCATATTACGTATACATAATGTTTTCATATGCATATTATAGAGAAATGTTTGCAATAAACTCGGAAAAATATTTAAAGTTGGAATTCATTGAATACATTATTTAGGTCTGTATTTATTTTGTTCTTATGTCAAATAGACATAAATGTCATAGGGTGAAGAAACAGTTGAAGTGTTGCACCGTCCCCACCACCCTCCCCCCCCCCCCTTCGCCACACCCCCTCCTTTTCGTGTGGGATTGAAAAGGTGGTAATTGTTTTCTCCTTTCTATAATCCTGTATTTATCGTTTTCTGGTAGTTTTGTAAAGTGAAAAATCAATAAACCGGAGGAATTTAACAGCCATTAATATGAACGGTTGCAAGTTTGCATATAACCTTAACAGCATATGACGCCAGTTTCTATACCTTGGTATACTAAACGGTGTATAACTCAAATGAGTAATACGGTGCAGTTAAATGTACAATGTATCCAACCATTGGTGGAATCCAACATGGCTTAAAGACAATACGTCCCAATACAAACACCGCAGTTTCAACGACCAGTCAAGTTCAAACTATTTCCTTTTCAAAACACGATTTTATTTTTAATATTTTTGAAGAGCATCACTTTCATTATATTTCAAGAGCATACGAAACAGTATAAAAGGTTGTGTAAGTACTTGGCGACGGGTCAAAGTTCAACTGCTCAAAGAGGTAGCACTGTGTTATTGCCGGATATATATCTTCTATTTAACAAACAAAAACAGAACAGTACATGACACATGCAAAGGAAGCGCGAGTCTAACAGAACAAAGTATCAGTTAGAAGCGGTTCAGCATTAACTGAAGCCATTATCTGCTGCATTTCATCCAATCATTATTTTCAATTTCAACGTCTTTGTGGTTGAAATAAATTAAGAGGCAAGTTTGATTATGATATCAGAGAGCAGCCTATAGTGCTTAACAACTACTTGGTCATGTGACAACTAACATCCAAAAACTTACAAAGAGTGCATACTTGCAGGTGAGCCGTCTCGATTTATTTATTTTCCTTTTTTTTTTTTTTTGCTTTTCATAGTCGACCTAGACTTGTGGACGTTACAATATGTATTATATTCAACACAAAACCTGCAAGTATTTAAAAGGAGTGCACCCCACCCCACCCCCTGAGGTTGTCATTTAGGAAGCATTTAAGAAAGCATCTTAGAACAAATATGAGGAAACATTTTAGGGCGTATTGTACTGTTTGTATTGACGATTATTCTTAGCTGTATGCTTACAGGACGAAACTGAGCCAGAGCATCTCCAAGAAGATTTCATATTAAGGCCGCTGGGAAAATTGCTAACGATTCTGTCGAATTGAATTATACTCTTGTAATGAATATATGTAAATGAGAGCATCATGAATAACATAACAAGAAAGTAACAACAACACAACAAATATCTTTGGATTTTTTTTATTTTCTTATTTCGTCTTTCATGTGTGTTTATCAATACAATAATTTCTCCAACGTGCACGATGACGGTCCAACACCCCTAGCATATGCAACGTCCTCCACTTGCTACTGCCATATGCACATTGAAGGATACATCATGGATAGGTTCCGTCTAAACAAGCCATGCGGTAGTATATATCGTGCTACTTCACCCCTCCCCCCTCCGCACTCGGGCGCCATTGCTGGAGCCCCAGTTTTTTGGGGCCAACTCGGGTGACGATTTCGGGAGCCCCGTTTTCGGGGGTTCTTTTCGATAGCCGAGTCTTTTTCTTAATTTAATTTAATTACAGGTAGTCAGTTGACTTTTTGGAATCATAAGCCAAGTGTCCACTGGGTTTAAACGGCACGGACTATTCAAAGTGTCACTTTGTGTTCATCTCAAGTAAAATACATTTAACAATTATTACGTAACACATGTTTGAAAAAAGGCTTTGTGCATTTTTACAAATCTAATATATAATTATTATTACACTTTCTCTATAGTTACTGTAACAGCCTCAAAACAGTCACAATCCTTCTTTAAGGTGTAAAGGTAATTGAAAATGCTGATTTGGTAGTGAGCCTACAATTCAGAAGATACACATGCTTTCGCATGATAATGGTTCAACATTCGAAACATTTGTCCTCTAGCGTTTGGGCTCTTAGAAACAATGTCTAATAACCTATTTAACTCCACGCAGTGGCCTTTAAATAACTGGCTCATGTCTCGAGAGCTGAGACTTGAGTCCGACCGGATGGCATCTGGTATTGTAGTCTACTGACATTAAATCAATTTAAACAAATACATACAACTCTGCGATGTCAAGGGTGTTCTTTAAAGTACAAATAAAGTCCCGACAAAGATATGAAACCATATTTGATAAGCAGTGGCGTCGCCAAGGGGGGGCCAGGGGGGGCACGTGCCCCCCCCCCCCCCCCGGAAAACCTAGTGCCCCCCCGGGTGCCCCCCCATCTGAGATTTGGGTTGGTAAAAAAATATATATATATTTTGTTATATTCAACTCCCACCATCTGAGGTGGTTTTTCATAAGGACAAAGAAGCACAGTAATTCGTATTTTCTTCAAATGAGCTGCGAAAACATTAACAAGTTTATCCTTGAACGTCGGGTATCGAAGTCGTAACCCGCGCCATCACAACAGGTGTCGATATTTACATTGAATGTGTCAGTGCTCACGCCATACCAGCTATACACGTCCGCTTCGCGAGCTACATGACTGTGAGAAGGGAGGGTACTGCAATATGTTGCCTTGGTCTGAGGTTGACAGGTTAGGAACTGACGAAATGTGAGAATGTGAGGGTCCGCAGGCACCATACTTGCCTATATTTGTGGACCCATATATTAACCCTGTTGTGTAAGGGGTGCAGAGGTCATTTGAGGTCAGATGCTTGTAGGAACAAATGGCGAATGTTCACACCTGCATACTGAGCCATACTCGATGTGTGATCAAACTTTGGATTGCATGGTGAGATCCCTGATATGGAGCCAATAACGATGCTGGAACCTGTTACATCTTAATAGATAATGGGCGAAAACGAGAAGGACAAGAAAGGAGTCGGGGTCATGCACACATTAATTCAACAAATGTAGCTTCTATTGATAGGGTTAGGCATAATATCGACAGCATGTGGTTCATATCCTCCGCAAAATTCTGCGCCTTGTTAAAATCATTATCTCAAAAAGAGCAATTTCTGGAGATATCTTCAGATCGAATTTAGCATCAAATGTGGCAGCATTTTGCATCTAGCCCATCCTCCGTATGCGAAAATTTTCCAAAGGGGAGGGGGGCAGTGGCGGCGGAACCGGGGGGGGGGGCTTGGGGGCTTGCAATCTGAGAAATTGCAGGCTTGAGACCCATATTTTAGGGCTAGGTATTCGCAGCATAAAACACTCGGGAAGTGCCGTTTCCGGCCATCTGGGGGTTTGAAAAACCCCAAATTTTCTTGTACGCTCCGCGCCAACCGATGGTGGCGCTCCGCTTAGATAGTCTCTACACATTAGTCCCCCCCCCCCCAAAAAATAATTTTCCCGTTCCGCCGCACCTAGAGGGGCACCCCCTCCCCTTAGACCCCTCTCCAGGACGTTGATCCGTATCCACCTAAGTGCCCCCCCATCAAATGCTGGTGCCCCCCCAGACTGAAAAGTCTGGTGACGCCACTGTTGATAAGATGGGGAATACAAATACAATTGATTCATAATTTCTTAACACTGAGTATAGGCCTGTACAGTTAACATAATTTAAATACAATTTGTGTGCGGTTATTATCCTGTATATAAAATTATGATGATAACTAACAGCTCATTGCTTGATCTCTGAAGTGTCACGTGATTAGCTTAAACTTGGTAAACAAACGGTACAAGGTTTTATTATCCGTTTTATCTATCTTCAACGTGTGCGAGATGGATCAAAAGCAGATAAGCCTGACATTCACGCGATAGTTTCGTTTCACTCATCTGAATTTTTAAGAAATATCAAGACATAGCATGCACTTACACTTTTAACATACCCAGTGGTGGGGATACATGCATGGGGTACGTGCCCCTGCAAAGTTTGTTTTTTAAACAAATCAAAGCACCCCTTCTCATAAATTAGAAGCAGCCGTTTTATTGTTAATGAAAAGTACCTTCTTTTATTTTCGTGAGGACAAGTGCCCCCTTTTGTTGAGTAACATTCAAATACTACAATTTAAAGGAACGAGATTTGGTCGGGACATATTTGAGGTGATTTAAGTTGTATACAGTGCCCCGGTCAAATCAAAGTACCATGTCCCACTGCCCCTCGAAGTGTTTCCCACCCCCCCCCCCCGATTGATGCCTCTTATGCCCCTCCTGCATAACAATAACAGTCTTATTTGTAGCAAACCTGGTAGGCCTATACATATACATGTAGAACTCGTGTCCCTGTCAATTTGTAACTATTCATCACCGTGTTATCTATTCAAGGCAAAACCTGTTTTTTTTTTAATTGTTGTTTTACATTCTTTGTTTTCATAGCTTTCCTAAAACGGACAATGTTCTCATTAGTCATTGTGATTATAATAAGCAAATGCTTACGTATTACTTAATTCGATGTTTAAGTGCATCAAAAAATGCAATAACAAAGCGCAACTATAAAAGTGAGTATATATCTGTGTCGCCGTGTGTGACACACTGCACCTGACAAATTAGCTATATCTACAACATTATCAAAACAGATTGTGAATATCACCATCTGGATATACAAGGAAAGTTTAAATTCCATCATTGCTAAAACTGCCAACTCGCTCTAGTTTGATACAGCTCCTTTGTCTCATTCAGTGAATGATTCATACAACATTATCAAAACAGATTGAGAATAACACCACCTGAATATACAAGGAAAGTTTAAATTCCATCATTGCCAAAACTGCCAACTCGCTCTAGTTTGATACAGCTCATTTGTATCATTCAGTGAATGAATACAACATTATCAAAACAGATTGAGAATAACACCACCTGAATATACAAGGAAAGTTTAAATTCCATCATTGTCAAAAACTGCTAACTCGCTCTGGTTTTATACAGTTCATTTGTCTTATTTAGTGAAAACGCAGCAAACGGTAACTTCCCACTTTCAAGGAGAAATCTCTCAATCTGATATTCGTCACCATGACGTCGTCGTCGTCCAATCATGCATTTCTGTTGCTGCTCTTTGTGGCCGCAGCATCCGGGGCTCTTACAGGACCTCCTCCACTCAGTAAGTTTCTAGGCTAATTCTAACAAATTACAGAAATCATTCTCGTTTAATCTATAACTGCATTCGTGTGTATTGTAACGAATTACTTTTCACAACAAGAAGAAATTAATATGCTCATTCGCAATAGTTTTCAAGTTTGATTTACAAATGTCGGAATTTGTACAATATTCGTGACGTTTCATTCACTGTTTTCAATATCCCATTTTGTTATTCATAGATGGCTACGGTGGAGATGCTAATCAAGTGTCTGTCAGCGGTTTGTCGTCTGGGGGTTTCATGGCGGTCCAGCTACACGTTGGCTTCTCCAAAACATTTATGGGAGTGGGTGTGGTCGCAGGAGGTAATATTCCTTTACTATAGTTAGTTGATCTAAGGCAGTATATCATGGACTCTTCAGACACCAGGACGACCAGAATTTAACGTGGTCAAGCTTGACTGTTGAATTAACGGGACTCTGCACTTTACCGTGTCGCCATGTCGTTGTTATGGCAGTCAGGCAGGCAGGACGGTGACCATTTTGTGTAACCTGTGTATAACGTTCTCAGGAAGGGAGCTTGACCCCGTTGTCAAGACTACACTGCTACAGAAACTGCGAGCGTTCTTTTTATAAGTTGTTATAATGGTACGGTAACCATTCCTATTGACTACCTCATGAAGAAACTGTTAGCATGTTGTCGTGAGATGTTTATGACAGGAGTAGGACGATATTGTCGTGGTTGTATTGCGATTCTCGATTTTTGTTTTGTGACGGGACAGTGAGCAGATTTGGTATTGGCGGTATTAAGACAAAAGCTGTGAATCTGTTAACATTGTTATTAAAAGAATGTGACCAACTTTGAATATTTTTGATTTTTCGAAGTTGTTACCGTTAATATTGACTGTGTTAGAAAAGGTCGTTTGTCGAATGTAGTAATTTACACCTTGTAGGAAAAGTCACTCGAATGTATAAGTCAAACCTTTTCACCGATTTTATCTTCTTTGTCGGATATCAGTTCCCGTTAGTCAGGCAGAACCGTAGCTGTGTGCATGATCAGAACGGTATCAATGCAAAATCTTACTCAAATTTTAACTCAAACTCGGGATTCATTCAAGCTGAAAAGATATATACTATTATCTCGTTTATCATCAAAATTGTAAGCCACTTCATTACATTGAATTTTACATTTTAGCTTACAATTTTTTTTTCAGTTTGAATTGATAATTATATTGTGACACTCTGGATATATTATTTATGCATTATAATATACATTTGATCACGTCCGACAGGTCCGTACTACTGCGCCCAGGCTAATCTAATGTTTGCACTGACAGAGTGTATGGTTTCACCAGTGGGCATAAATATCGACTGGCTAATACAGGTGACCAAGAACACGGCGTTAACCCTGACCATCGACGCTACGAGTAACATGGCGAAGGATAAGGTCTACCTTTACACTGGGACCAATGATGGCACGGTGGTTCCGGGTAACACCCCCACCCCAGCCTTCCAACTTTACTTCCGCCATCTTCCCCTTCACACCTTTTCCCCTTCATAAGTTCCACCAACCTCCCCATCCAAACTAAACCCTCCACGTCCCGCCCTTTTCGAATGATCCCCCACCCCACCCCATCCCCTAAACCCACTCCTCACGGTGCTCCTTTCGTTTGCAATATATGCTGATCATTTTCCTTTCCTTTTTCTTAAATATCGATTCACTTTCAAAGTTGTTCGTCGCCATTTTGATTTCTCCAGTGATTGTCCCATGCAGTCTTGAACAGCTCCCTGGTCGTCCCTTAACTAGGTGTTTCCAATATGTGTTGCTATACCATCCATAATGTTGTCTTTATATGCCAATGGGTAAACGTTCTTCATAATGATACAGCTAATAAACTGATTTATTTTCATCCAGGTGTTATGGATCATCTAAATACTTACTACAATGCCTTTGTGGATTCGTCGGGCATCAAAATGATATCTTCAATGCCTTCTGGGCATGCTTTTGTGAGTATATTATTGTAATGATTACTGGAATGTAACAGTGGCCAAGCAAAATGGACACTGGGAATGGCCAGTCTCCAGTATATGTTCTTGTTAGGCTAGTATCATCAATGCAAAAACATTACTAGTGATAGGGATGTCTGGCCTACGTGTTTTATCAATCCTTATATATCACTCCCATTCCCTCTCGCTCCTCTCAACGACTACACAGCAAAAAGGATAAACCCCACCTAACCATCCCTCTCTATCCCACCCACTCAATCCCCGCCCCGCCGCCCCACTCGTACGCATGCACGGTATAATGAGATAGCCCCTACCCACCTCTCTGAGAGAATCAAATACCAGCTATCCGCCTACTCCCTCCCCCGTCCTCCAACCTTCCCCACCGCGCTACAAAGTTGTCTTGTAGAGTTGAAACTGCTTGTTTATAATACATGCGAAAGGCAGGGTGAAAGGATTAATTTAGTTCCACGAATCACGCTTAGTTGCACCAATTTCTCGGCCTTTTGGCTAAGTTCATGTGTAGTATCTGTTCCCTTTCGAGGGAAATGGTGATGCACACCCGACGATGATCACATAGTCACAGTCCCGAAGCAAGGGGACTGGGGCTGAGAGCGGATCAGTCGTTTGGTAGTTTGGTTTTCGTGCCCAGGTTCTTTCCTTGGCGACTTTTTCTTAAAAAGTACCAATTTCTCTCATTTGATTGTCTTTTCCTTGTCAATCATATTTCTCTCTGACTATATTGTTTTCATTTTTCTGTCAATACTTGGTAAAATATCGTATTTTTGTTTTGATATTCCTTTCTCTTTCCTACTTCGTGCTTAGATCACTGATAACTATGGCAATGAGTGTACGGTAGCTTCTAAGGCACCTTACATCAGTAACTGTGATTATAACCAGGCTTACGAAATTCTGGATCATATCTACGGCCCTGGGCTAATCGTAAGTCACAACTGATTGTCCTGTACGGACAGGTCTCTAAATTACCTCGTGTGCATGGGGGCGGGGGGGGGGCAGATTGGCTAACCGATTTATCGGCTTGAAATCGTATCGCCATTGGGTCCGAGCAGTCGAAGGCGCTGCCAGGTTGTGCCTCATTGTACGGTACAGTAAGGCCCCGATTTTCTCTCGGGCACAACAGCTGCAAGTTTCGTCGACTAAGGGCAGCTTGTTTCAAATCAAAAACTGCAGGTTGGATTAAATTAATGCACCTGGAGCAGATTATGTCGAAGTTCGTCCCTACTGGTGCGTCCAGATTCCTATAGGCAAAGTAGGCTACAAATACTTATATATCTCAGTGCTATGAATGTATTGAATATGCCTATAGCATAATAATTGACTTTCGGTTTGAATAGTATAAGATATAGAAAAAATATGAAACATTTAAAGTAACTACCTCTATACTCAAGAGATTCATTGTTTCCTCGTAAGTTGCATGACGTCATACATTGTGTTACAAGTAACAAAAAATGCTGTTGTTTACTCTTTCTTATCTTCAAATGCCCTTAATTTATCTTTATTTTAATTTAAATTCATTTATTCCAGAAACCAGATTCATCAATGATCGCTGGAGGTGAAGTAAGTTATCTTCATTGTTCTCTTCATCTAAGGTTGTCTTTAATTAAATTATTCGAATTTATTAATTGGAGCGAGAAGAGATAGACGGGGACGCGGCAGGTGTGGGGAGGGGGAGGGGTCGATCGAATGTTTCCTAAAAAAGACTCATTTTGTGTGTTGTTTCACTGTATTCTCTCGTTACGTTTTTTTTTCTAGGTTTAAGCCCAACCCCCACTCCCCCACTCTCCCGTCCATAAATCGTTCGGATAATGCATGATTATTAAGTATTCATTTTCCAAGCCGTTATATTTTGTTATTATCACGTGATACGAAATTAGCTGTAAAATGATACACCCGCGCAACGAGTAAACTTTGTGAAAATCTTTGTGAAAATCTGTGAAATCTGTGAAAAATTTTTGTGAAAATCCGCTTTTTTTAACCCGAACCAATTACAGTGTGTACCCATATCTGATATTAAATGACATTGTTTTGATATTGATAGTTAAACATTATTACTGAGAGATAGAGATAGATTATTTTTAAATTTTAAAGTTTCTTGAGTTCGACCAGACCGAGTATCAACCTGCATTCGGCACTGCTAGTTTGGATGATGTCGGCTACGTTTATGTACCCACTGGTTGTATGAGCTCGACTGGTGAGTCTATATTTCTGTTCCAACTTTGATAACAATTTGTACCTGTAATCTTTGAGCAGGACTGTTTGAAGGGGTTGCGATTTTTCATTTATCATGGCGCGAGAGGGGTTTTTTTTGATCGAATCATACACTTTTGGACAAATATTTTACCCAACCTTCATGTACCCAACCAAATTTGGGTAAATGTTTCCCCAATAACAATACAAATGTACAGACAATTTGATTACTTGATCAGTGTTTGGCGACTAAATCTTTAAGCTGTCGCAGTTTTCCCTACCTGGGAGTGGTGAGGTTTATGGAAGAGGGGTAAGGGGGAGGGCGAGAGGGGAAGTGGAGGGAGGCAAAACTTTGCAATTTACTGCTTAGGCAACAAATATATATATATATATATATATATATATATATATATATATATATATATATATATATATATATATATATATATATATATATATATATATATATTTATACATTCCTCTAGTCTGTGATTACTTCTTTCTTCCATCTTCAATTCTTGTCCATCAGGTTGCCGAGTACACGTGAGTCTTCATGGTTGCAAGCAAGGGAGGTGAGGCTAAGAAATACGATGAACTTTTATTTGCATGGAAACGCTGGTGACAGCAAGGCTCTCGACACCGGTGTGGAGGGAACCCCCCCCCCTCCCGACCCCATTCTCCTATTTTTATATTTTTAAAGCAACGTATTTCCATTAAACTCGTCAATTTCAACACCATAAAACACTCTTATACCACTCCCCAATCTAAAACACGTGTGGGGTGTCCAGTGCAGTTAGTGATTTTATTTTTACGCAAACAATTTATACTTGAATTTTGGGTATTCGTAAAAAAAAAACTTTCAAAATGTATTCTCCACAGCTCAAAAAGCAGGATTACATGAATGACTTTTTTAATGAAATATATATCAAATGTTAAAAGATGAAAACGATATCATCTCTAAACAAATATATGTAAAGTAAATATAAGTAAACTACAAGAATACTAATTCAGCCAACTTTGAATTGCACAGAATAAGGGAAATCCCGGTAATGATATTTAAATGATCAAAATTTTATTCGGTGTTTCCTGAAGAGAGAAAGAATTTGCCTCGCAAGAATACGCCATAGGTAAAACAACCCATAGGCTAGTTGTTAACAACAATTGTAGAAACAAAATATTGATTTAACCTTTTTAATATATATATATTTTATTGGTAATGTGCGATATTAGTGCTTGCCCTGTTAGTCTTCCCGTCAGGAATAACAAAATATGTTTTTTCTTTTCCATCTCCTTTATTGAGGCATCCAAAAAATGTTGATGCTTAGTGTAGTTCAAATGCAGTGCTCAGTGTGGGATTTCCGTACGGAGAATGTAAATGAAGCAGAAGTAGTGGAGCTGTGACGTCATAGTGACATAATGTCCTCCACTAGAACATAGTGTCCAGAGATTTTTTCTTTTGTAAAATCATTGAAAGCTTCTCAACAATTTTTGTTTTATCAATTTCATTTGGATTCACGATTTTGTCTTTCATGTTTGTATTAAGACAGTGTGTATCATTTCAAAGTGTGTGTTTCCTTAACATTAACATTTAGTAATTTATACAGTTATGCATCACCTAATATGTTTCTGCATACGTCAATATATAGTTCGTGGTTTGTGTTTTTTCAGGAAGTTCCTTGATAACGAGTACGCTATGCATACCGGCTACAACGAAGTTGCCGAGTTGAACAATATCATAGTGATTTACCCTCAGGCCACTACGTCACTTTCCAATGGCAATGGATGTTGGGATTGGTAAGCTTATATAAACTAAGAATAAACTAAAACTATAGAACTGCATTTCCCTGCAAATACGCAGTATTGTAATGCCTGTTGAGGGCTTTCAGTATTAGGAAGAACTTTTCGGTTGTTCATGATGTTATTTTTTGGGTGGATAACACACCAGGGAGTATAGTCATGTTCGTACAAAACAAAGTGAGGGCGCTTGTGAGCGCCGTGACAGGCTCAGAATAAGTTGGCTAAGCAGCTAGCCTCTGAAACTGCAAATGTACAGAGACTATAATGAAACTAAGTTCCAACGTCCAGTCATGTAGGTATCGTTCACTTCGCCAGTATTGCCAATATTGTAGCGCGCATGCGCACTACAGCAAAAAGACTGTCCTCTTTTATGTAAGACAAATGCAAAGGACAAAAAAATAAAAAAGATAAAAAGGCAAATGGAACACGAGATTCGCAACCAGTATAAGCACCGCCCCCAATAATCGACATTTCGGTATATATATATATATATATATATATATATATATATATATATATATATATATATATATATATATATATATATATATATATATATATATATATCTATATATCTATATATATATATATATATATATATATATATATATATATATCCATATATATATATATATATATATAAATATTAATAATAATAATCATTATAATAATAATAACAATAATAATAATAAATGAACTTATAAAGCGCTAAAATCTACGAAGTATTCAATAGCGCTGTACAACCCTAATAGAACGCCAACTTGAAAAAAAAATGAGTCTTCAAGCAAGACTTGAACTGACTGAGAGTGGGAGAACTCCGCACAGATATGGGCAGACCATTCCAGAGCTTGGGCCCGGCTGATGGAAAGGCACGGTCGCCATAGGTTTTCAGTTTAGTTCTGGGAACAGTGAGAGTGAGTGTATTGCTAGAACGCAAGGTATAACGAGTATTGACCTGGAAGGACAGATCGTCTGACAAATAGGCATATATATACATATATATTAACTCTTCCAAGTCTGTGGGCAGATGAAAACAAAATTCACATTTAGTGACGTTGTTAAGGTCATGAAACGTGGAATGAAAATCATTTTGTTGCTATTCCTATGAATAATGTTGATTTCTTCTCCTGTTCCCATTGCAGGTGGGGTTACACTGGCCTTGACTACGGTAGGCATTAAAATATTTTCTTTCTTGTTTTTTTTTCAATTTTATATAATAGTGATATCAAATTGTTTGCTGTCACATCTCTCTCTGTTAACTAACAGTGGTAGAAACGATATGTTTGCTTTTCACTTGTTACCCTAAAAAATACATCAAGAACACACGGACTCATGCACAAATTACAGTGATGTGTACATGTTATAGAAACTTGTGTACATATATGTATTTAATGAAATACATATAGCAAATGCTAATTACCTCATTGTGACAATGTTAATGTTATAGTGATGAATCTCATAAGGACATTTATATTTTAATTCTTGCTAACTTCTGATATTACGCTTTTTATCAAGAATTGTTGGAATCTATTGCTACTGCACACCTAGCCAAATTTAATCAGCCGAAGCGAAGTAGGAACTGATACTTCAAATTAACCTATTTTGAATGACCAGCGTAACAACGTGTGGCTAATTTTCTTTTTGTTTTTATACGTGAGACTGTTCATGCATCAAATCAACAGGCAAAACTAAGATGGGAAATGATATAATAAATGAAATAAGAAAGAGACTTCATTCATTAATTCATTTGCAAAAAAAAAACAACTTTCAAAAAAACATATCGTGGTTCTATAACGTTGTGAGTCACACAATGGACTTACCCCAAGTCGTTTTTTTTCTTGTTTTCCTTCATTAATTTGCAGCTTGTAAATTGGCCGACCAGATGAAGGCAGTTAAAGCGATGGTAGATCGTGTACTCTCCTAAGTCTCCGCCTTTCTTTGGTGACGTCATGGAAACGCTCATAACTATTCAGCGAAATACCTGATAAATTCACCTTAATTATCACAGTTATAAGTTTAATTGTAAGGATATCTCCGATAGAAAGTACATGTTCATGAACACAAGCAACTACGTCCTCCGCATATAATCAACCTCCACAAAGAAGAACACTTCGTATGAATATTCCCTATAGGGAAGGTGCGGATGATCGGGTGATAAATTGTGAAAAAAATTTTGAGAAGAAAATAAAAAGAAAAGAAATGACGAGATTATTTCGTAAATTTGTCAATTGTCGTAATAATAACTGTCATTAACATAATTACTGTTTAGTATATTACCCCTCATATATTACAGATACTGTAAATCACTGCATGCACATCTAACTAGGATACTGTTCTGTACCGTGACTCCCGTCTGAAGTTATGATGTCTTGATTCCTATTCTCCGTGTATACAATAAACTGATGATGATGATGATGATGATGATGATGATGATGATGATGATGATGATGATGATGATGATGATGATGATGATGATGATGATGATGATGATGATGATGATGATGATGATGATGATGATGATGATGATGATGATGATGATGATGATGATGATGATGATGATGATGATGCTGCTGATGATGCTGATGATGACGACGACGACGACGACGACGACGACGACGACGACGACGACGACGACGACTATGGTTGGCCGTGTGGGTCATAACGTCTGAATGTAACGCGTAAGGTAAATCCTTTACACGTAAACATTTGACCAATCAAAGCACGCAATTCCACCTGTGACGCGTTAGTACAACATACAAGTGCAAGGTGTATAGTTTTAAGACAGTTAATGACGGTAACGACAGAGCAACACAAAATGGACCCAAATAGGATCCAAGAATTTCAACAAAGACTTCATAACCTTTCCAATCGAGTGGCAAACAGGCCTCATTCACCACATCACTCATCAGTTATGCCTACAACTTCAAGGAATTTTCCCACCGATTTCGTTGCTGAGTAAGTAAATACGTTAGGGCCCCTGGTTAGGGCCTAGCCTAGCTAGGCTCTAAGTTAGGCTATAGTTCTAGGCCTAACACTAACGTTACAGTAACAGTGCCTGAATTGGCGAGGACACAATAATAAGTTAGGTTAATCCTAGCTCAGCCCCTAGGCCTAAACTTAAAAGGCCCTATTCCTATTAAAAACAGCATAGGTCCTAGACCTTATCGCAAATTGGAAGAGTGCGCTTTTATAATTGCATTCTGGGAAGGATTATTACGAACACTGTCCGTCCCATCGATCTTGTCGTAGCCAGGCAATGTAAAATCATTCCACAAGAATGTTTACAGACCACTATGGATCAAAGAAAACCCACAAATTTTCTGAGTCAGTCAAAAGAAACCTAACAATTTTCTTAAGAAAATCACCGAATGTAATAGACGAAAGTAAATTTACAATTTGCCATTTGTGTATGGGGCCAAGCTGGACCATTCAGAATATTTCTTCCCAAGATGCTTTGTGGTCTCCTATTTGCGATAAGGTCTATAGGCTAGGCCCAGACCTTTTTACATAATGTAAGGCCTTGGCTATAGCTGGGGCCTAGGTTTAGGCTATAGCCTGAAACATCGCTTGTAAGTTGTAGCCTAGGGGCCTACGGTGCATTGTTGGATTGATGTGTGAGTCCAAAAGTACAACAAAATGATTGAATTTGCTGCTGATTTATCTGATCATCTGTTGAATGGGCACTGTTATGCTGTTTATTTTAACTGATCATCCATGAATTAGATGCGGCACAGTAGGCCTAAGCCCCCAAGGCCTAACTTTAGAGAGTGTAGTTAAATTATCACTATTGCGTTGCCTATTCGATTGATCATCAGTTATATTACTATGGTAATGACCAATCCCAAGGGGGGGGGGCAGCATTTGTTGATTGGGGAGTTTGGGACACACACAGCCCCCAAACCTTTCCCCTACTGGCGCCACCCTTGCACCCATGAGTTTTACTGCTTATTTAAACGATCATTCTGGTGTAGCCTATTCTGCCCAAGCTGGGCTGAGGTATTTTTACATACTGTAAACAATTTTCAGAAAATCCATTTTGCAATTATGTTTTGGTAGCCTAGATATAAATGCTATATGTAAATGCTAAAAAATAGGGAAACAGTGAGTGGCGTGCAGGATTAAACATGACTTTTTAAATAATTCAAGGCATGTTCGCTATTTTTACAGGCTGATGAATAAGTCATTCATGTTTTTTTTGCAGAAAACGTACCTTATTTAAAAATTTATGTTTATCACACATTTATGGAGCTATATATACTTATAAACTGATTTCATTTTTCCTATTTTAAGATTCAACAATTTCCAACGTGTCCCCATAGCTGTATCGAGAAGACCACAACAAGCGGAGAAAAAACAGAAAACTTACACAAATACTTACATTTTAGTCAGATCGGGCACAACGAAAAACAATGTCAAAGGTACAAATGGTAAGTGATATAAGTTTGCTGCAAGGTTGAGCTATTGTGACTGTGCTCTTTCTTTATCTATTTATCTAATATTTATCATTATCTATATATCTGTTCACTTGTGTAAATAGGTACCATGCAATCAAGCTTTCATGGATCTTGATGGTGCAGTAGACCCATTGATTATGGGTTGTATGCCATTGTGGGCTTAGGGAATTTTAGTACAAAGGACAATTGAAAGCCTACATAATTTTCTTTAGTTCTTTTTAATGTAAGTCAAAATGATGATACATGGGTAGTGCTACCTTCAGTTTACCAGGTCAAATGTCATTATCCATGGATCATAGAGATTAGAGGACATCATAAAACAATTGAATACCTTCTCATGCTGTAGGGATTGTAGCGATAATTTTTTATTCCTTGCCCAAGGTAAAATGAATCTATGTCATCACGTTGGCGTGTATGTGTGTGTGGACAGATTTTGCAGCAGGTCTGAGGACCTGTAAAAGGACTTTCAGCCTCAGGTCCGAGGAAGAAAAATTAAATAGGACAAAAGGTCCTCGGACATTTAAACAATGGTTAAGTTATTGTCATGGTTATGATAGAGAATAATTCTATGGAGTTCTCAGATTAAATGCAAAACCCACCTTGTGATGCCTGCTCGTTATCAGGATAACTCAATAGGGGAATGCTAGATGAAATTCAAACATTCATACGTATGATAGCCATATTGCGCCGATGAACTATATTTTTTTTATAAGAGGTCAAAGGTCATTTAAGATCAATATGGGTAAAAAACGTAAAACCTTGTAATCTGACTCACTCAATAGGGGAAACTTTGATGAAACTCATAGCTATAGCTATACTATAGCTATATATCTTTAACTGACTAAAATCAACTTTGATCATCTGACTTAACTTGTAAAGCAATGATTCATGAATAATTGCATGTATTTATCTCTTCTTCCAACAGTTGACACCAGCCAAGGTTATAAAAAGAAATTATGCCTTCCTTTGCAGCTGTCTTGCACAAACTTTTTAATGCGCCTGAGACAAGAATTTCCATCTCTGGAAGGTGTTCAGTTTGAATTGTGTCGCTGTGGACCAGCAAGCAGTGGCAGAAAGCTGGAACCTTTCCCAGAAGGTGTTAATTGCCCTCATGCCATCAAGACGTGGGTTGGGCTAAAACGCTCATGCATTTATATAAGACCACTTACAGAGGTATAGTGCATTTTAAAGATTTAAGATTATTAAATGGAGTACTTTGTTTACAGCCTTTGAGACATATTTATGCATTTTGTAGTAAAATAATTCATGTTTTACTGTTGTTTCATGTTGTTATTTATAATTAAAAACTTACTTTGTTACCCTGTTAATAAATGACTATACAATTTGTGCTTAAATCACAGGTTCAACATAATGCTAATGAGGCTGTTGATGAGGCTACTAATGAGGATGAAGTTGGAACCTCCACGGTGAGTTAATTTTCATAGGGAGATCTAAGCGAAGTGTAGGTTCAACATGCGGGGGGGGGGGAATTCCCCAGACCTTTCAGCACCATAGTTTGAGAAGACCAGTCACTTACGGAACTTACAATCTTAGGACCTTGGCATGTTTCTGGGCCCTACATCCTGAGGGCCCACTCTGGTCCACTCTCCACTAAACCTTGGCACATCAGATTTGAGCCTCACAGGGTCAGACTGCCCGAGTTCATAGCTAAAAATAATATGTCATGATAGACTGGGGCCTGGTCGGGGCACTGAAATGATATATCAATTGGACAAAGGCGACCCAAGCTTACTCAAAGCTTTTCATGCCCCTCCCATATCATGGGGCATCGTCTGAAGATACCATTTGTTGCTTGTTGACAAATGATTGTTGAATATTTTTTTTTAGATATGCTCAGACTGTGGAAGAACATTTGTTGAAGATGCTTGTCTTGTTTGCCAGCAGGAT
Source organism: Apostichopus japonicus (assembly GCF_037975245.1). Classification (NCBI taxonomy): domain Eukaryota; kingdom Metazoa; phylum Echinodermata; class Holothuroidea; order Aspidochirotida; family Stichopodidae; genus Apostichopus; species Apostichopus japonicus. The sequence continues at coordinate 10,478,206 of NC_092572.1, forward strand.
GCAGAGTTTCAGGAATCCCTGATTGCAGATCAAAATACAGGGGTACATATTAATCATATTTATCATTCATTGAACTATATGTCAATGTACCTGTGTTTCTTGCAAGATACTTCATCTTGATTGACTATATATAACCTGTAATGTGAAGTATTTGGTGCCGGAATAAAGACTGACCAGTATGAATAACTTGTGGCAGGCAATTTTAGGAATGGGCCCACAATCAACCTCCCCTGGCAGAGATTAATCAACCTCAAGTGCTATGGTAGATTAATCTCTGCCAGGGGATAACCTCTACTTATGTGAGAAGGCATTTGTGCTTGATATACTTAGGAATGAACATTACAAATATCAGTGTATTACATATGTGTAACGACTACTCGCCATGTACCTACGACATAGGAGCAGCGGGGTTAGGGGTGTTTACAATGACTCTAATTGTCAGCTAGAATAGGGATGGAAGCTTAGAAATTAATAAAAAACATACACAAATCAATAAGCAGAAACATTTATGATAGGGTAACGATTGGCTTCTATATTCAGCAAAGTCCAGTAACCACGCAACGACACATACCATCAAGGAGCAGTACTGGTCTACTATAAACTATATGGTCTGAATATGAACACATGAGATCATAAACACAAATAATAATAATAATGACTCAGTTTGTGTGGATACAAATGCATTGTAGCATTCCCACAACTACGAACTGATAAAAATACAATATACTCTCGCTCTTGTAGTCTGTTACGACTACTGACACTATAAAACTAGAAAATACTGCACTCTGACATGTGCGCAGTCGTGCCAATCCAGCGTTTCTAGACCGCTCGGGGGACCATTGGGTGGAGTAGCCCCTTCCCTAGGTATTTCAATACAACCGGCGTCTATAAGTATTACCAGGCGTCTAAATGTCCAAGGCCATCACCAGGGTGTGTATCTCAGAGTACATGTATACGGTAGGACCTGAATAATCAGAATATGCAGTATATCATGAAGACATATGAAATTGTCTTCAACTCTCTCTCAGGAGTGGTAAAGGTGTTGCCTCTGTTTGTGTCGGCAGATGAGAGATGCATCCATTGGATGTAGCTAGGTTTTTAAGCCCTAAACATCTTAACTTCACACTTAGAATTATAGGGTGGCCGATGACCACAAACAAAGAAGAGTTGTTTTGCCTTTACAGTTGAGAGAAGCCAGATGCTGCTTCCTAACAGGTATAACATAAGAGGTGTTACCACAGAACACACATTGGGAGCGCAGGAATGCGTAAGGGGTGAGAACAGGAAGCTCAGAAGTAATCAGAGCCAAGAAAATTAATAAAGGGAAACAAAGAAAGAAAAGTGGATAAAAGATAAACAATCAGGCCAGAGATAGACTCCTTGTCTCTCTCTAGTTAACCACTACTTACTCCCAACAGACATCAATTGTATTAGAAGTCAATGCCCTATGTACATGACATAGTTACCAGTACAAATGGGGGAGTTTGACCACATGGGCGGAAAATAGTAACAGTGGCTAAAATAGCACTCTGCTACATATGTATTATGTAATAAGAACTATAAGAACTCTTTAGAACTAAACACAAACTAGTATAATAAAAAATATTTGTTTAATCTGTTTCTAATATAGCTTCCAGATGTATTTGAAACAGGGGATCCTTTGCCAAAAGAAGAACACCAAAATCGAGATCAGCTTGTAAGCATTAAGACGATTCATCAATTTTGTATTCCTTGCCAAAGGTAAAAGGGATCTATGTAGTCACATCAGCATGTGTGTGTGGGTATTCAGTCAAAGGAAATTTAAGTCCTCAGAAGGAATACAATGCATCCAAGTCCTCTCTAGATAAACAAAGTTTATGGTAGTGTCAAGGTTATCCATTTCTATTATCCTACTAGGTTAGGATATTGGATATTTGAATGAATTCCTCATACTGAGTGAATGTAATGCTCATCTGTGTATGTAATATGTTTGTATGACACCTTGCCCAATGAAGAGGAAAGGTGGATGAAATTCAAATTTTGTATGTAGGTCAGCCATATTGAGTATTTTATAAGAGGTCATTTAAAGTCACCATGGGTCAAACACTGAAAACATTGTAATCAGGCTAACTCAGTGGGGGAAACTAAGATGAATCTCATAGTATAATAGTTCTGCCTCATATTCTGCTTCTTTGTTGCCATTACACTATAAGTCATGATGAAATTATCCAGACAATATTATTTGTATTCCATTGCATCGCTACAAACATTTGTGTTTTATTTATAAAGGCAAACCTGCTGCAGAGACGGTCACAAATGCTCGATCCAGAGGATGAATCGCCATTTGCCTTCCCAGTTAAGTTTATACTGCCAAGTGGTACCCACAGATTAAGAAGAGTTACTCAGGACAGCACTGTTGATGTGAGTTAATGTTATTATTTCCTTTGTCCTTATTAGCCCTGCACTGGCACATAGTTGTAGAAAATAGAAACAGTTGTAGAAGTAGGAACATGAATTGAATAGGGATTTTATTACCTAATTAATGTATTATGCAAAAAAGAAATTTATACTATCATTTTTATCATTTTTGTATAACAGCATCCCTCATTTAACATGAAATCAACAGAACTGCTTCAAAATGTCTCATTTGGCTAATGCAACTAGGCTTGTCAGGAATATTAAATATGTAACCTATACTTTTGTACAGGCTTCAGACAATCCTTGGTACAATACATCCATACAATCCTTGACAAAACCACTCCCCATATCAGTCTTGCATGTTCTGAAAGGATTTTGCTACAATATCAGGAAGAAAGGGTGGGGGGGGGGGGGGCACTGATGGCAAATTAACAGTATGCTGTTTAATGACTGTTTGGGCCAAACATTTTTGGCAAGGACTGTAGATACAAAAAATAGGGCCATTCTAATCATCATGGGCAGCCACTAGTTGGACTATAGTTTCCAAGATTTTGTGAATTCCTAAACATGATCGCATAGGTTACTTGGTCTTTGGCATCGTAACCAAAAACCTTGATAGAATATGGTGATGGATATGATTATCTGAATCCTTCATCCCATCTGAGCCAGTGGAAACACCTTTGCTACAAATGTCTTAATAAATGTGGCATTTTTAACTAAGACCCATGTAGTCAAACTGAGAGTCACAATCATTGAGTCACAAACAAATGAGGGAAAATAACAGGATTGAAGTTGAGATGGTGGCCAGGTCTCAAACAAATTTTGTACAATATTCATCAATAGAATAACAACTTGAATGTATATTACATAATACTCCTTCTTTCAGGAACTGATGCTATTTGTAGGGTGTCAATCCTCTGCAACGAAGGCCTTCACAATAGCCTGCCCTGGGGGACAACCAAGCTTCAAAAATGTGGAGGATATTCCCAGCAATAAAAAAAAGCTGAAGGATCTTGGAATAACAAGGCCTACAACTTTTATAGTATCATGGATTGATGATGTAAGTTATGCATAAACATAACTCAATAAGGTGAACATGAAGTGCATATTTAGCATGTATGTAGGTTGGCCATGAGTACAAGAGCCATATTGCTTTTGGTCAGAGATAACATGAGGACAACATATACAAGATATAAGCATCAAAAACATTGTAATGGCAAAAATATATATGGTACATGTCAAGACATTGACAATGAATTTATAATAAAGGTGTACAGGTACTTTGACAAGGAATGACAACATGCACATACAATTTGTGCTTGTTTACAGGATGGAGAGATGGAGGAAAATAATTCCACTGATGAAGAGGGAAGTACATTTGTTGATGCAGGAACACCAAGTGTAAGTATGGTTATATGTAACAGTGGTATTGCTACAATTGTTTTTGTTGATTTTCATTCTCAAATATAGAAAATACACATGGCAGATTCAGCATGAAAACATGTAGCACTATAGAGACAAGAACCGAGGGCTACATGATTCCTTGTCTTTGGTATTCAAATCATCAGATAAGTGAAGGTCGATTAAGTATTTCTCAAATAATAGGGACCATATACTCATTACGACTAACATATGTGCCTAATATGAACTTAATTGAAGTTTACTTTGATATGTTACAATGTTTTCAGTGTTTGACCACTGGTGACCTCATATTACCTTTGACCCCTACCAATAACAATAGGGATCATCTACCATGGCTAACATATATACTAAGTATGAACTCAATTGAAGTTTCCTTGGTGAAGCTATGGGGTTTACAATGTTTTCATCTTTTAACCTCTGCTGACCTTTGACCTCCACCAAAACAATTGGGATCATCTACTCACTATGGGTAATCTACCACCCAAGTATGAGCCATGTCCGACCTTGCGTCTTCCACTTATCGTGTTTAAAAGAAGTGTCTCAGACATATGTACAGACAGACACACATGCATGACTGCATAGATTCCTTACACCTCCAACAAGGAATAAAATTGGGGCTTGTACAACAAAAATAAATTTATCAGAATGTGCAAATTAAAATGTTTCATTTAAAAGAAATTGAATTCAGTCTTTCATAGATTTTCAAGAAACTCCAGTGGTATAGATATTTTAGATCAAGTGTTATTGATGGTCATGGAGTCTGGCCACAATGCAATTAATGGAATGCAATTAACATTGGATAATATTGGATCATTTGTTGTCATTGGTGCACTTAAGAGCTATTGAGCACTTTGTTATTCATTGTTTTCGATGTTTCTGTTTTTTTTTTTGTATGCAGACATTCTTTGTATTTTGTAATCTTATTTAAAATAGTTCAAATACCAACATACAAATTACTATTTCTTTTGAAGGTCCAGTTCAAATCAGCACAAGCTGGAGTCCTCCCAACAATTCAAAGGCCTGCACCAAGTGTCACATCGACGCCACCAGTCTTGACGTCGAACCCGCCGTGAGTTATTGGTCATTGACGTTAAATTTGGGTGTTAAAGTTTTATTAATTCATACCTAGTTACAATTCTACAATCTGATTGGTCCATTATAGTCAGCTGACCATGAGTTAATCGATGATAACCTCACGGTTAAAATTGATAATCCACGGTCAATCACCGCATCGTTACATTTCCTAGGCCTATAGTGTATCCTAACGTTTGGACCAATATTAGGTATATCCTAACCCCAATCTCTGCACCAATAAATCTGATTTACCTTTTGCAAGTAGTTCTTAGGCCTATCAAACGCAGCTAGGATATGCTCTACGAAAATGTTCCCTCAAGAACTCCTGGGGTGTCGTGACATTCCATAGCTGTATTTCATGGATGTATGTAGGATCCAATTCCATCCATTTCGGGAATGTTACATTTCTTTGTTTTGTTTTCGTTAATGCAAAATAGTGTGTACACATATATGGTGCTTGCGAGTCGTGTGCCAAAAAGAAAATTCTCACAGACGGACCAGTGACCTCTATACGTATAATGTCCATAGGCTATCTACGAACTAGCTTATTGAATGTCTCATTCTCATATGTATGTTTCCTATAGAGAGTTTTCATATCAGTTTTCTATTCCCTCTTAAGGTCACAAACTCATGCATTGATATACTCAACACCAAGACCACCATCCTCACCAAGACCACCATCCTCACCAAGACCAACATCCTCACCAAGACAACCACCCTCACCAAGACAACCATCCTCACCAAGACAACCATCCTCACCAAGACAACCATCCTCACCAAGACAACCATCCTCACCAAGACAACCATCCTCACCAAGACAACCATCCTCACCAAGACAACCATCCTCACCAAGACAACCACCCTCACCAAGACAACCACCCTCACCAAGACAACCATCCTCACCAAGACAACCATCCTCACCAAGACCACCATCCTCACCAAGACCACCACCCTCACCAAGACAACCATCCTCACCAAGATCTCCATCACCACCACCAGAATGGGTACCAACCCCAAGGTAAGCAAAAATTTGAATTTAATGTATTGTAAATGTTTATTCCCAAATCCTCAAAGAATGCTTTCTCATTAGGAGAAACAGGGACAAATCTGATAGATGGCACATAGGCCCATAATTAGTATATAATCGCTATTTGTTTTACAAGAGGTCAAAGGTCACCAGAGGTCAAATAGTAAAAATATTGTAATCATGTTAACTCAATAAGTAAAACTTAAATTAAGCTAGTATATAAATGAGTTGCATACTCCAAAATTGAACAGATACTATTTTTAGGTCAAAGGTCACCTAATGTTCAAAACAAACATGGCCTATTGACCGATATAACCAGATTTATATATTAAAAGGGCTTGGCATATAAGTCAAAGTGAGATGCACAATAATTTTTAAGGGGATTTATTGTTTACTCACTTTTACAATTACCATGTCTCACCTTTATATGAAGAGGTACACTTTCTATATTCATTAGAGACTTTCTTTTTTATTGACCTTTCAGGTTTTTCACTGTGAGAAGAAATTACATTGAAAAAGATATGCTGGAATTGTTCAGAGATCCTGATGTGGAGTGCGTATTTAGAATTAAATTTTTTGGAGAAGAGGGTGTGGATGCTAAAGGCATATTTAGGGATGCACTGACAGAGTTCTGGCAGACAGTTTCTGCTAGATACTTTGTAGGTGATGGTCAGTTTATACCCACAGTTCACCCACATCTTACCCCAAGAGATTTTAAAACTATGGGGAAAATCCTGTATATTGGATTTAATAGTGTGGGGTACTTCCCCATACAGTTTAGCAAAGCATGCCTCATATCTGCAATTTATGGCGATAATGAAGTCTGTGATGATCTGCTGATGGAGGGCTTTGTTGCAACTCTCAGTAGGAATGAAGGTGATGTTTTGAGGAAGGCACTTGACATGCATGCATTTGATGAAGACACCCTTGAAACATTGTTGGTGTTGTTTGGAAGGCTGGGTGTCACCTGCCAAATCACACCAGAAACACTTTCGGCCATCACATTACAATGTGCAAAGGTTGAACTTATCCAGAAGCCCAGTTTTGCCCTTGCTTCAATGGATCTTGAAATTTTGCTTGAAATTCAAGAATTCAGAACAATTTCTGGCATTATTGATTTATACAACTCTCTACAACCGACTGGTAAGAGTGTAGCAAAGTCCCTGAAAGCTGAGCCTGAGAACAGCCTACAGCAAAAGGTTTTGGAGTACCTCATCAGAGCTGTAAGATCTTTTGAAGGGGAACTTCTCATGAAGTTTCTGAGATTTTGTACAGGGAGTGATGCTATGGCAGTGCCAAATATAGAGGTTTATTTTAATTCATTCGTTGGTCTTCAGCGACGGTTTGTCGCTCATACATGTACCAGCACTCTTGAGGTACCTGTGAGCTACACCAGTTACAAGGAGTTTAAGAATGAACTGGTACGCCAGTTAAACTCAGACTTCTGGGAAATTGGCTTTGTGTAAATGCCATGTGCAATAACCTTAATACACAGCACTCATGTAATTTTTTGGCTCTTAATCATACCAGTGGAGCCTAAAAGATTGTGCTGTCTCACTCTCACTGTCTGCCTACACACTTTCAAAATTCTTTGTTGAACATTCTTTTGGTAATTTTCTGAAACACCTTAAAAGCCTGCAGAATTTATTGCAGTTAGAATCAGAAGTAGTGATTATGTTTTGTTATCAGTACTATAAGCCAGTGGTATTGGATTGGGTAGTAAATATTCAATTCTGCCTGGTTTAAACAAAATACTGGCTAGAACCGTACATTTCATAGTTTTATATGATCTAATGCACCATTAGTGCTCCTGTGGTTCCACTAAAAATGTCCTTTACTCTGTTGTTAAAAAAAAATGAAAATGCTGGTGAGTTGCCTTCATTTTTAAATATATTTACATGCTCATGTTACACTTTCATTTTTAGCTTTATTAACTGCTATATACTTTCATTGAAGGTATGTTTGTGTAACATATATAGTAGATATTAACTATTATCCATCCATGGAAAAGCAGTATTTTAACATAGAAACTTGTGCTCTGTTTGTGTAATATGAACTTTTATCCGTCCATAGTATTTCATAAAGTTTCACATGTACATTTTTCATAAGCAGTATTTATACATATATAGTAGGTTAAACTGGTATGTACAAAAGCTTCATGACCAGAACAGCAATGTGTTTGCAATTGGTATTTTCAACTCATCCAATGCCATGCTTAAACAATATTCTATCCCTCCATGATGTTTTATTATAGGCAGACTTTTATTATATTTCTTAAAAAGTCCACAGTCATCTAGCAGCTCAATTTTAACTTGTGCTCTGTTTGTGTAATATGAACTATTATCCGTCCATAGTATTTCATAAAGTTTCACATGTACATTTTTCATAAGCAGTATTTATACATATGGAATATTACCATATATATCATATAGTAGGTTAAACTGGTATATGCAAAAGCTTCATGACCAGAACAGCAATGTGTTTGCAATTGCTATTTTTAACTAATCCAATGCCATGCTTGAACAATATTCTATCCCTCCATGACGTTTTATTTTAGGCAGACTTTTATTACATTTCTTAAAAAACCAATCGTTGTCTAGCAGTACAATTTTAACTCGTGCTGTTTGTGTAACATATATAGTAGATTTGCATATGAATTTTTCTTTATCCATGGTATTTTATAAAAGCCAAGTTTTTACAAAAACCTTGAAATGTGTCTCTTCATCATTGTTAATTACCAGTCCATCATATATTTCCACTACACCAGAAACTTTGCATCTTGAATTCTTTCTATATGATTTCAATATCTTAAACCTTGCCAACCTTTTACATGAAATGAGAGTGGTCAAAGCCCCATATAATAGGATGTGACATGTTGATGCATATAAATGCAAGAATTTTGTTCTACCAAATAAGTCATAATGAAAATAAGTTTAAAAATCCTGAACAGACTATAAAATAACAACATGCATCAAAACAATCTTAAGGTGGTGGGCTAAACCTACTTCATTACAAATGTGAGTCATTACGATCAAACAGCCTATTAACCAACTATTAATATTGTTTGTGGTATTGAGTGCATTACTTAGATGAAAACTGCAATTTATAGTGGTCTAAAATAAAAGATCAGTTAAACATTACAAGTTATTAATTTAATACTTGATACATGCAGGACTGTATATATTCATTTAATAAAATCCACAAGGTCTGATCTTTGAATTTACTGGACAGTAGTTATTATGTCTTCTCTAGAAAACCCAAAGGTTTAGTGGTTCCGATGAGAGTTTTGTGAAATAATTTAAGTCAGATTTTTTGTTGTAATATCTTTATTGTACTTATTGCCAGACAACTGAACCCAAACTGAAGCTGATCAGACATAGTTGCACTCATGAATATAAATGAAATTTCATTATCATGTGGCACTACCAACCCACCAAGTATGAAGGTGATCAGACATATATTTGAAAAAATATTGACATTTTAAGAATTTGATTACAAGCCCCATCCACATATTCATGTAATGGACAACAAAAACAATGAGGTCCATGTAATAATCATGGAGCATATCTACCAGTTGTTCAATATATTTACAGATATTTTAAAAGTACACATACACTTGCAAACATGCTAACCTGTAGGTTACCTGGCCATCATGAACAAAACCAAAAATTAATGCCTCAATTGATGAACATATTAAAGTTGAAGAAAGTGATATAGTTGACTAAAGGCATTTCACCACCCCACCCCCCCTCTCGAGACAACCACCTGGGGATCAGTATACAGCACAACCCATATCCCCAACCCAGAGGCAACCCTTACCATCATACCACCTGCAGCCTTACCTACCATCATACAACCCCGACATCACCCTACCCACCTGTCCCCCCCACCCCCCACCCATCACATTTTACCAGCTTCACACCTTACTATCAACACATTAATCATACCCCACTCACATAAGATTTCCCTATACTCTATAGGTACATGTAATACCAGATTTAGTTCATTACCTATTTTCACTATAGACTATCCCTTTAATTGTCTGAGTCAGCTATTTATTCAACATACATATACACACATGCCAACTCGATCACAACATACAAACATGCCAAATCATCGCAACAAATACATTGCATATTCCAACTTAATTGCATAGGTTACTTTTTTTCAGTCCAGTTTAATTTGTCACTAGACTAATCCTTAAATGGGCTGGCTAGGCAATTTTGTGGTTTTAGAAAGCAAAACAATTACAGATAAGAGTAGCATCTCCCAAGAAAAAGTCATTGTAAAAAGACACAGTCAAATTTCCACTGAACATACACAAATATTTGTTAAAAACCGAACAAAATCAATTTTTGTGTTCAATTTGTTTTGGTAACTTGTTTTGGTCAATTTTTTTTTTTTTTTTTGGGGGGGGGGTGAACTAATACATACCTCATGACATAAATAATGTCATAAGGTTTCTGGGGTCAGAAAGGGATCAATAAAGTATTAAATATTTTGGTGGGATTAATAACCTGGACACATGCATACTGGGGCTTAATAGTGTCTGATGTTGTCATATGGGGGGGGGGGTCAATGGTGGCCAATTGGTGGGGGGGGGTTATTGGTCTGTGTCACCCACATTGATTTCTTGTATACTTTAGGACAAGGAATCTTGACACACATTTGTGTTTTGTTTAGGAATTCATTTTTATCTTTGCATGTGTTCGTGAATAAATGTTAGCACATTCAAGTATGAACTAATTCCAAGTTGGTCATTTTCAGAAAGTGGATTGATTGATTCTCTCAATCTCTGCACGGCTTCCTCTTCCAGTGGACACCAAAGCTCATCAACAGCCACAATTCCTTGATCATCCCACTCTTCACCATCAAACAACACAGCTTGAGTATCTGTGGATCTAAATATATCCTCCATTGCAGTTAATCTTGCATTACTAAGTTCCAAAGCATGGCCAACAAAAAGCTGCATTGGTGTTTGATGACCTTCTGTACGTAGACCATGGTTGTTCCACTGATCTACAAATGCTTTGAGCTCTGCATTTAGACGAGGCAAAAAAATGTAATGTAATGCCCACATGTGTGTATGGTTATCTACATCTAGGTGGTGACTCTGTTCCATGAAGTGAAATAAATCATAGAAAAAATGTGTAGCTCCATTCCAAAGATCTACCCAGTTCCGCTCGATTCGTTGGTTGTGGACACTACGACCACGTATTGCAGAACCTCTGTTGGGTCCTCTGAGTAGCTCCATAGCATCACAGATATCATTATTTTCCCCTCCATGATCAACTCGAATTCGAGAAGGAATACCACAGAGAGTTGTAGCAGTGACAAAATGTTCAAACACCGTCTCTTTTCTGTTGTTGTTAGATGCATGCAGGAAAACAATTAGCCTGCTAAATCCATCTATTCCTCCATGGATAACCATCTTCCACCTGAAAATAAACATGCAAAAATATGTCATATATGTCAAGACAGGAACACTGGAAGTCATGCTTGCGTATGTGCTGGTCATTAGTAGCAGGAGTATAAGAAGGGACATGGGAGTTTGGGGTAAATCACATATGTAAAGTCAATATCTGTGGCCATGTTAGCGACATGTAGCATACTAAAATGGATTTGGCTACACATACCACATATCATCGGCAATGACATATGTATTTATCTTTTCGGTTACAATGTCAAAGGCAGATTCATTTATATAGTAGTGTGTGCATGTTATGACAATCTGTCAAAGATGGTATATCAAAATGATATATTAGATCAATTTTGTATGCCTCATGAATATTTGCACTTTGCTTTCTTGTGTTCATAACTTGTATATTAATGAGCTAGTGTACAAGCTGTCACATGATGTGAAGATGTTCGAACAGTTTCATTATCAGTTTCTTGGATTATTCCAATTTTGCTACCCGGTGCAAACACTAATAATTATCGAAACATGATACCTTATCTTTGAACTCACCTAACCAGTTTATGGTTTCCATCAATATGCCAAAGGGAATTGGGCCCAGCAACACTATATGTTCGGCGCTGCATTGATGGAGCTGTTCTTAATGCTGCTCCACCAGGGTCAACTCGTAACATGCTTTCACGAACTCTCCATCTCTGAATTCTATGTTGGTGTGAGAAGAGTCTGGCTCTCACAGCATTTGGACCTATCCTATGGTTGCTACTTATCTCCTGCCGTACAAAGTTGTCAAGTTCATCATCACCGATGGCACTATATTCAGCTTGAGATTGTAATTCAAATGTTCTGAGAATAAAATAAAATATAAACATCAATGTTATTGTACTAAAAGGTCATCACCAATGCAAGTATCATCTTTTTAACTCTCTGTTAAACTGAAATATTGCACCATTATGGGCGAAATTTTGTCTAGTCAAGATGTCAAGTTCATTTACATCATCAGTAATGAAACTTAGCCAATCAACGTTTGCCTTAACCCCATCCCATGGAATTAGGGGGAAAGGTGCAACATGGTGAGAAACTAAGCATATAGCTGATTTAGTGTAGTTGTATAGGTACCATTTAACCTTCACAAATTATGCAAAATTAGCCGAATTAATTGGCATATTTTATGGACAAAGAGTGGTCAGTTTCGAGAACTACTAGCTTTGCTAGAAGGTTTTGCCATCAGCAGTCACATAGTTCTGATCATAACATGCTAAAAAGCTTCATTGCTTCAGATTCATAAATTATGTAATTTAGCCAATGAAACACACACAGACAGGCACACACATATGCTATAGTTTGCCCACCAAGCAACATATATAAAGCCTTATTCTGGACAGGACCTTTTTCCTTAATCATCAAAAAAAAATTTAAATTATAAACTTGTGAAAAAACACAACATGGTACCTTATTCTTCTTTTTACTGTGCTCACTGAAATTCCCAGCAGTTCTGATATCCTTGATGTGCCAAAGCCACAATGGAGAAGAAATGAAAGTTGATCTCTGCTGATGTTGTATTTTGGAGCCCCTCTTGTTTGTAATGTCCTTTCAGCTTGATAACCTGTGTGAACTGAAAGACAAAAAGCAATATATTAAAAAAGGGTGAACGTAGAAATGTAGCTGATTTTTGTGTGTGCTCCGTGCATACATATGTGTGTGACAATTTGCATAAAATTGGGGGTAATAGATGGTTATTCGTAGTAGGTAAATCCTTTCTTTAGAGGTCAAATGTCATTTGAGATCAACATGGGTCAAGTTAAAATTAAGGAAACACTTGTTATTGAGATGTCTTAAAGTGACTAAGGTGTACCCTTGCTATTTTGCTTTTTTTCAAGATATTTGAGAATAACAAGGGTCAAACACAAAAACCTTTTATTCCGGCTAAGTCAGGTTGGGAATGTTGACGCACACGTCACACCTGCATGCCTCATTCTTACATGTATGTAGGTCATCTATAGTGAGCAGATATATACTTTTCAGAAATGTGTACAGTTACAACAGCAAAATTCTCAGAATTTAGCAACCAAATAATCTTTGTTTTGTTGTATTTAATACATTGGTATGTGTATATTCCCTTTTTATTTTTTTCACAGAACAGGGGAAGAATTATTTTGATGCTAAATAGCTCATTTAAAAAAAAAAAATATTTTATTCTGAAGTGGGCATGTAATGTAGTGGAAAATGTACTTACCAATATTATCATGCTTCCCTTTGTGAAATTCTTCAATGAGTCCTTTGAGTAATTCATTGAGGTCATCATACGTTCTATCATCTACAACAGTTCCACGTGCACGCTGGACACTTCTCTCCAATGCTTCAAGTCTTTAAAAGACAACATGAAAAACATGATCAATAAATTAATTCAAATGTAGAGGGGATACTGATGTCACTTAACAATAATATTCTACTGTATCACATGTATAAGAAAGATTAAAATTGTTTCCCTATAAACAGTGCATAACAACATCAATATTATATTGGCAACTTGGCAAGAAACATGCATCTATGGAATAGGGTGATTATGTATGTGTGATAGTGTGGACTGTGGAGGCCGTGTGGCTAATGCACTGATCATGATTCAAGGATCATGACTGGTACATACAAGGGTGGATCCAGGAAATTTTTATAAAGATATATTAAAATGTCATCGATAATTACGTTAATTTTATAACCCAACATCAATATAACAGTTTTAACACCAATTAATGCAGCATCGTACTGGCTATTTCAGTCTAGGCCTAAGGTAACTGTTGGCTAGTTCTACTTTGTGCCTATGAATATGATAGCCTAGGGCTGTATGCCTAATGTCCAGAGCCTAACTTTAGTATGAATCATTTGTTAAGTGCGTAATATACATATCAGTCAACTATTATGCTAGCCTACAGTAGGCTAAAAAGTTATGCCTAACGTGTTAAGTCCTAGCCTAGGATTAGCCTAGCCTAGGCTGTACATTGTGGTTCCTTGCCTAACACTAGGCTAGGCTTAAACTTACGTTATTCGTAGTTTTTCCTAGTATCATACCTTAAAATGCAGTAATCTAGTGTCTCGTTCGGGACATTATCAGATGAGGATAGTCGCACACAATCATCCACAACACGTAACATACGCCTCATAAAAACAGGTTCTTGTCTTGTCTGATTAAGGCGTTCGTGAATTGTATTGATTCGTCGTGAATTTGCCATCATACACATTGAATCATAATTGTTACGTGTAATATAAATATCTTCCCACGTTCAGGGAATGGTGCGATTTGATTGGCCAAATTCTTTACGCGTAAACAATTACCTTACGCGTTTCGTTCAGACGTCTTTACGCGTAAAAAAATACCTTACGCGTTTCATTCAGACGTTATGACCCAAACGGCCAACCATAGACGACGACGACGACGACGATGATCATGATGAATCCATTTTCCTCTGCTTTTTCCCCTGCTACTTTCGATATTGCAGATCCTTAAAATAACTTGTTGTTGGCGGCGTTAATTGTTATTGTTTTTATTGTCAATGTTGTTTGTATTAAATATTGACACAATATTGATCTTTAATGACCAATTATTAGGTTCAGTGACCAAACACCTGTTGAGATATTATACATATGAGTTAAGAATCACGCGCGTCATGTTAATTTAATATCTGAAAATTATTTAAATTCCCAAAATTACTTACCCTAACAATATGTAAAAATCAGGTAAAGTAATTTGCAGTTATAACGCATACTTGTTCGAGTTAGTATAACTCACTGTCGAAGAATCCCTTCTTGGATGTTTTATGCTCATGTTCAGAGTAAAAATTTACCCAACGTATTTCTTATGTCTCCCGCCCCCTCTCCGGAGCAAATGATCATCACCCGCACATTTTAAACTTCCCCTCGGTTGGAATAGATACTAAAAAACCTTGTCTGGGTAGAACTGGATAGCCTATCGTCATGTGCATGGTTAATGTTCCTGCCTGGTATGGTATACCTTCGTCATGCATTTCGATAAACAAAATACCACTAGCAAGGTGTGTCCAGCTTAGTGAGATGCCAAATCCTACATTTCCCGCGACTGATTTACTACAAAGGGACATGAGTCTTTATCGAAGGGCCATCGGTGGAAGCAGGATTTCCCCGATCTCTGAAACATTTCTTTCCCGGCTGAAGTTTAAATAAAATACCCTACTGAATGTTTTACCTACGATTGGTGATGAGGTTGGCCATTGCTACACCCGGCCCCCTTGCCTCTCCTCCGCCCTCCATGCATGCTAACCCCTTTTCCCCATCCTCTAACCCTGCCCCCACGATTCAATGACCTCGTCGTGGCTACACCTCCTACTTGTTGAAATCCTGTATCCGCCCCTTAATTAAATCTATTTCCCCCACAACTTCTTGTCTTTTCGATTTGCATGTCTTGACAAACTGACGGGATATTCCCGGTTGGAATAGGATATGACTCAGCGCTTGTGTATATGATGGAATGCCAAAACTATGTGTAAGATGTGGAGGGCGTTCTACTAGTTCGGTTGAAAAGTAACACTGTATAGCCGATAGTATACTAATACTATACATTGCGTACATGATATGTTTACCGTACAACCTAGTCAAGCCCCGAAACGGTAGTTCGGATTTTAAAAGACTCCGTGTAACGGACAATTAAATAAGAATTATTCTGTTAAACAACTCAGCGTTTTGAAGCACGATGTTCTTGAAATCATTTCTCACCGCCTTTACTGCATGTTCTGCATTTTCCATCGGTAAAGATCAAATTTAACGTTGAGACAACTTAGGCTAGGCTGATTTCGGCCTAGCTACATTCGGTTATAATATAAGGCTAACGTGAGACAGTTGATAGGCTAAGCCTACTCTGTAGTCTAGCGTTCAGTCGCTGTGTGTGGACTGGGAGTATCAAATCGTAACCCCTTTCTCAAACGCAATTTTAATCTAGCCAAGGCCTATTCTACTAAGCCTTAAAATCAATGCTAATTATTGTTCAGTGCCAGCCTAAGCTTGCCTTGGTTAGGCCTTAGTTTAAAATTGCAGCCTGCACATCTCCCACAAGCTTTGAAACATGTTCATGACTTGTATTGTAAGTTGTATCCCATGTGTCTTGTCATAACATGTCATTGAGTTGCTAATGTTTCCATGCTTGGCTAGCTCCAGGAGGTCAGGGATGCTACAGGCTCCATGCACAGGGTCAACTAGGCTAGGAGCGGGCTCTGGGAAATATTATGGAATGAAGAACAGTGTATATTTAAGGAAAAATAATGAGTACAGGAAAGGGTTCAGTGATCGTAATTCTGCCAAATGGCCAGACATAGCTCTCGACACATTTGGATGTGTCCTCCAGTTTGATGTCATGACAGTGGCCATTCTGAGTGATGCTAGGCCTGCATATCATCAAATGTACTGTAATTTAAGACTTTAAAAATGAGGCCTATTATAGCTAGGCTTACCTGTGGTTCTATAAATAGCACTAACAGCAGGCAATGCCAAAGTTCAGACCATGTTCTACTTGAAACCCTACATTGTTATGGTTGCACATGTAGCTTACCAGTACTCTGCACAGTGAACCTGCACAGAGCTCTGAATGAAAAACCATGTAAAGCTTATTCTTTAATACTATCAGTATCAACATATTTACATTTAAGCTAGTGTTTTCACTGGCTAGCAGTACTAGACCTGCGTTCTCCAACATGAAAGTTGGTGGGGTATGCTGACAAACCATCAATATTGTACGTGCAGAGAAAAGGAAAGGATGAAGATGTTTGAAAAACAAACTGTGCTCAGAAAGAATATTTTGCATAAATGTCATTCTTCGTCTCGCTCTCTCTTCCTCTTCAGTTTCGAGTCAGACAGTGAACCAACTGACACCTATCACCAACGTTGAACTCCGAGATAACATTACCTTAGAGTGCAGTATCAACGGTCAGTCATTGACCGGCAGATTTGTTTGGTTCCATGAGGACGAATTGGCCTATTTTGGTGCCAGCGATTCTATATTCAACAGGCGGTACAGAGTTGCAGTGACTCCTCAAACATCTCGTCTGACCATAACTAATGTTCACTTTGAAGATCGTGGCAGATGGGAGTGTGAGGTAGCCATAGGAGAAATGAAGCAAAGCACAATGACCCAGCTAGTCATTAAATGTAAGTACAAAATTTAAAACCCACCCCATGATGCATTGCTTTAGAACAAACAGGAACTAACTGTTCACCCTACCAAAGTCTTTTGATACTATCAAGAAATTGAATATATTAAAAAAAAAAATCATTTTTAATGTAAAATTTATTTGCAAAGTTTTTGGCCCATTTGCAGAGATTGAGCGAATGAAAATATTCTAACTGAAACATAGCGTCTGGTGTTTGATATTCTTTTGATCGATTTGAAAAACATAGATCCCTCTCTATTCAAGCACAGAGAGAGGGAGAGAGCCGTTTGATGACAGGGGATAATTGAGTGTTCAAATTTGTGTACTTACCATTTTCGAAGGATCTGATTTTTTTCCTCTCTAATTGAAAACTACAGTTCCCGTGTAGCAACTTGTATAACAACTGAACCATTTTGTATCACATTTTGCGATGCGGTTAATGGATAAATAGTTTAGACCTGGGGTGGGCAACCTACGGCCCGCAGGCCACATGCAGCCCGCCAGTGATTTTTTTTAGGCCTGTGAGATGTCTCAAGGAAAAGAAAAAAATCAATCTATTTTACATCATCACAAAAAACGAGCTAGCTGCTTAGAATTTATCGGCACTAATGATACTGTCAGGTGGGCCTATTATCCCCATAAATTATCGACTGTACTGAATTGACAGTAAATGTTTTTGTGAATATAAGTACACACACCTTTTGCTTGAAAGTCCTTGTAATCAAAGGTTTGAAATCAACAGCAGGTCTTTGGTTAGGTGTAGCCCAGTCAATTGTTCACCCCTTATATCTGGCACATTCATTCAAAAAGGTTGCCCACCCCTGCTTTGAAGGGATGTGGCCTGAAAGAGGCTGGTTACCAGCGATAAAGATTTGAAGTCGGCCTCCTGATAACAAACCGACTTGACAAAAAAAACTAGACTCTTAGGTGTTGGGATCGTAGCATGAAAAGGATGCTAGGTAAAGTGAAGTCACTGGCCATGTGAAGGATTTTTTTTAATTTTAAATATGACTAAAAAATTGAAATAAAAACACTGAATGAGTGTTGTGAATATAGAAAAAACTGACGTAAAATATATAGATACACTAATTCATCGGTCACCTCTATCTCCAATTTATTTTGCTGTTGCTGAAATAGAAAATGCTAAAGTGACATTCATTTCATGTCTGAGAGCTGTGAATAATATATCCAGTGTTTTTCCATTGCTAAATGCTTTACAGTAGATGTTGGAACACATTGCAAAATGCTTTGCAATGTGTTCCAACATCTACTGTACAAAAGTAGTAGTTTTTACACCCTACAGATGTAGTACAGTATTTCATAAGAGACCAAAATACAGAACCTTCAAACTGCTATGCAAACTTTAAACTCTAAATTATTCCCTGGAGAGTTTAATAAAGTTTGTACAATTTTGTACAGTCATAATATACATGATAAAATTTATTTATATACCATTTTCATGAAAGAATATCTCAAAGCACTTTACACAGGACTAGAGAGAGGGGGAAAAAATCCTAAAAAAGTACATTTATAAGATAATGAACGTACAGTAAAGAGTCGAGGCAAACTCATTTTGGGACTAAAACAGGCAGCTCGTTTTGTTTTCTTTTGAAATTGACATGATGATATAATATGTACTAATAGCCTCTAGTGTAAGTTTAGTAGTTAGGTAACCTTTGGAAAGTACAGTTATAAATCTGTGGTCAAAAAAGCATCAAGTTTTAAGTACTTCATGAAAATCAAATTCCTAATTCTACAAAGGCAGAGACAAGAAACCATTTTGGGGAACAAATTTGTGTCATAATTTTGCAGATCTAGCAGATTTGAAGGCTCTGAACATTTGTCTCTTATATAATATTATGGTTACTGTTCAAGTACAAAATGTGATATACATGTGTCAAGATTGTAAACATAGCAGATTTCCCATTTTGCATAGCAAATTAAGCGATACCCTATAGATTACTTCCTGAAATTGATGTGCAGTCCACAGCGTGTGTTACACCTTATTACACTCTTCCAAACTGAAAACAATAAATTGCATAGCTTTCTGTGCATTTCAGTTGTAAAATACTATAGTATTTTGCATCCCAAATGCAATGTACCCTATAAAACATTTCCTGAAATTGATGTGCAGTCCACAGCGTGTGTTACACCTTATTACACTCTTCCAAACTGAAAACAATAAATTGCATAGCTTTCTGTGCATTTCAGTTGTAAAATACTATAGTATTTTGCATCCCAAATGCAATGTACCCTATAAAACATTTCCTGAAATTGATGTGCAGTCCACAGCGTGTGTTACACCTTATTACACTCTTCCAAACTGAAATCCATAAACTGCAATTTTCTGTGCTTTTCAGTTGCAAATACTATAATATTTTGCAAATGCAATGTACCCTATACATTACTTCCTGAAATTGATGTGCAGTCCACAGCGTGTGTTACACCTTATTACACTCTTCCAAACTGAAAACAATAAATTTCATTATTCTGTGCATTTCAGTTGTAAAATACTATAATATTTTGCAAATGCAATACCCATGCATTACTCCCTGAAATTGATGTGCGGTCCCCAGCTTGTGTTACACCATATCATAGTCTGCCTCACAATTGAAAACAATAGAGAGCAATGCTCCGAACATCGCAGTATAAATAGACCTCACGTGTAAAAGACGATCGTTGAATCCTGGTTGTTCCTTAAAAGAAAATATGCAAAATCAGTTTTCCAATATCTGGCACAATTTTGCATTTTGTAAAACTTTTGATCTCCACTCTGTGATTTTAATCAAATACCATGTCTGACTTTTGCAGCTCCGCCCCAATGGTACAACGTCACTCAGCAGAAAGACATCACACTGCAGCTAGGTGGTAGCGCGGAGCTGTATTGCGATGCTATTGGCGATCCAACCCCAGTGGTGACGTGGACCGGAACCACGGGAGCGGGCGGTATCGTACTACCGGATGGGAAGGTGACCGAGTACTACATAGGGAGCATGCTCAAGCTGGGGAATGTCACAGGAATGCATAATGGGAAGTACAAGTGCCATGCCAGTAATGGTCACAAACAAAGTATTTATGAAGAGTTTACAGTCAGGGTGCCATGTGAGTAAATTCCCTTTAAAATTCTTTTGAAATATAATGATATTTACATATTTTGGGCTAAAGTAGCTATCTCTTCTAGCCATTTGTTATTTCATCAACCATACTCATAATTCCCTGACCCCCCCCCCTCCCAACCTCCTCCTTCCCATTCCATCTCTCCTTTACAATGTTTTTGTTTGATGGCGTCCAACATTAAGTTGTGTCGTCTCCCAAGAATGGTGTAAGACTCCGATCAGATTCAACAAGATGTCAGACTTAGTTTTACTTTGGAATCAATCTCCTGTAAGAGCTACGAGATATTTGTGCTCATTATCATTCCAAAACCCCTTTTCTCTGTTTTGAAAGTTATCCTTATCTCACTTACTTCCTTATCATCTCCCTTATCCCTCTCCTAACTCCTTTTGCAACATCCAGTGTCCCACAACCCCCCCCCCCCCCCACTCTCTCCCTCTCTCCTACACAACTCCCTTTACAACACCCAGTTTCATACAAATCTCCACACACTCTCTTTCTTATACATAAGTCCATTTACAATCAGGTTCACACAAACCTCTACCCTACCTCTGTCCTTCATAACTCTCTTTACAACACCCAGTTTCACACAAACCTCTCCCCCCCTCCCCTGCCTCCTCTCTCCTACATAACACCCATTACAACACCCACTTTCACACAAGCCTCTCTCCCTATTCTCTCCCCCCCCCCTTGTCCTCTCCCTCTCTCTTTCCTTCCCCTGCTTTCCCCACTTTTATTAAACACTTTGTTTAGTCTGTCCAGGTTACAGTACTAATGATTGGCTTCTGTTTTGCCCCATTTATTCTTCAGCTGCACCCATCGTCACCGTTCACACCTCGACTGTACGAGCACCTCGAAATCATACCTTCCACATCGGTTGCATGGCATCTTCTCACCCTCAGATTACCAGCCTTGGGTCCGTCTCCTGGTTCAAAGGATCGAGGAGGATTCAGTAAGTAGAGGGATGCTATGTCTGACTGCGAAGAATAATTCATATCATAATTAATATATTTATGACTTGTGTGAAATATTACAAGAATGGCAGACTAACTGTATATCTATCAGTTAACTTCAATTAATATAAAGAGGATCTTGAACTGTACAGTAAGTGACTGATTCCTTTCGGTGTAGATGAAGTTACAAGTTAGAACAGTAGTATTTGGTTTGGTAAATTCCTTACCTATGTAACACCTTTAAAGCTCAGGTCTAGAAATTTACTCGCTAAGATCAAATTCCCACTGGCACTTTCCTTGTATTACTACAAAAGTAACATGTGAGTTTACTGGTAGGAAAGTGCAAGTGTGTGTGTTTTTTATTTTTTATCCTATATACTGGCAAAAAGGGCGAAATCCACTGGCATTAAGCCGGCAAATAGCCTCAATTTTGAGGCCCGAAGCCGATGGTCCTACAAGGATGCTTACAGCCCTGTGGCGATGTACGTTGATAGTTACACATCTCTTTCCGTTGGTCTTTTAGGAATAACGCGGACGACTACAGATATTCCATCAGTGACAGTAACGATGGATTGACCTCCATCAGTATCCTGAACACCCCTAGGGTCAATAGCACAGTGGCTGGCACATACAGATGTGAATTCTCCAACAACCAGGGCAGTGCCTCTCAGACTATCCGGCTGGATGGTAAGTTTTCACGCACCACATAGACTAACTGGTAATCATGATAGAAGAGTAGGTTTAGAAGGGCTATGGTACCAACTCTGCACTCATCCCCTCCCCCTCACATATTTTCTATTTTCTGTTTTTTTTTTTCTTCCTATTTTTATGTTTGCTATCTATATATATTTATCATTGCATTCATGTAAATAGGACACAAATAACATTTAATCCATCTATCTGTCTGTCTATTTATCTAAATTCTCTTGCTATTAATTAAATACATATATATGCACATACATGTAAAGTGGAGAAACTATTGAGTAATACTTTGGTAGTTGATGTGGGACTTGACCTCCTGTATACCAACAAGGGTGTTTTGCTTGTCCATGGACCTGTTGGTGTGCATTTTCAAATGCTTGTCACTAACACCTGCGTAAGATACTAACTAACTAGTGATGCAAAAAATAAAGTAGTTACTTCTTTGTGGTAGCCAAAGATAAGTGTTGAGGGAAGGGTTCTCACACAAGCTTAATGACAGGTGTTAAAGAAGTGATAATTGTGCATCCATCCACCCTGGTCCACTTTAGTGCTTTATAACAAATGGGTCCCCCATATCTGTTCAGTACCCCCTTTGACCTGACTATTGTAGATATAGGATATCTATTAATCTTTGAAAGTTTACAAAAGTTGAATAGTTCTCCATAACATGTTGTTGCACTCACGGAACTCTTTATGTTGTGTTTATCAGTTTATCAAATCACACTCCCATGTGATGTACAGTACTTACTTTGAAAATCTTGGGCCACTATTCTGGGATTTCTGTAGCAGTTATTACCAAGTGTTTTAATCTTTTTATCTGTTCTTAAAGTCTGTATAAATTTAATTAATACTTTATTTTCTTGTTTGTTTCACAGTTGGAGCTGCTTCTAAGCCAGGTGGGTTTTCAAATAATAAAGATGTAAAACTTATGTCCATGCTGTGCCCTTTCTCTAAGAGTCTATAGGGTTGCACCCCGTCCGACAGCAAAGACCTGTTTGGGTATAAATGAAGCTTTGCATGGTCATGTAAAAGGTTCAGAGTAGCTGTGAAAAGTGTTTGATTTTACTGTTTTGTCAGGAAAAGACAGATGTGGCATTGGCTACTGTCTTTTAAGTTCCTTGTTGGAAGCACAGGAACCTGTGCAGGCATTGTTGATGTGTGTGTGTGTATGTTACACTTGCTTGGGTCCACATACCAATGGAATGATATATATTTCTCATAGTTGCTATGTAGATATGTATTATATTGGGAAGATGAGCCCTATCATTTTGGGATTTTTGGTGCAGACCTTATGAATATTAATGAGGTTTTCGGGACAAAATGTAAAAATCTTAACATTGCAATAACTCTGCAATGTTAAGCCGGATCGAAACAAGACTTGGTATACAGTTGTTAGTTAATAGCTGGTGAATGTAGGGATAATTTGTTGTGGGACCATTTGGGTCCCAAGAAAGTTCCGGGCCTATTTTTGAGCTTGGTGAGACCAAATTTTATTCCTCCTCAAAATGCACTTTAGGGCCGAATTTAAAAAAAAGATGGTCCCATGATTGTTAACAGCCTGCTTATCTACTGTAAAAAAAAAAGACAAAATTGTATAAAACATAAACGTTCTCTCGCTGTTTTAAGTATTATGAAATCCATTCATTCTATCACTGCTATGGCCATATTTTGCTCACAAGCCAGCGTGACACATGTAGTAGTGGAACCCATCCCAATGCAGGCAGTATACACATAGCCCTACTAAAGCAAGGTCACTTGCATTATTTACATAGCTTAATGGGCCCCTGGGTAAAAACAACCTCTAACAGTCACAATAAAGCTTGGAAAGTAGCACAAAACTATTATCATCATGTCCTACTTTAGAAACTATTACTGCCTACCTATTCCTCTTCTTCTTTACCATGTCTTTGGTGCCTGCAAATTTTTAGATTTTAGGTCACAAATGTTGATCAAATTTAGCTAATTGGAGATGATTAACAAATGTTTTCCAATTCTTCCAATCCTTAGACGTGGGAGCGTCCCTAAGCGGTGCGCCACCTTTGTTTGCTGTTCTACAATCTCTTTTGACTTCGGTCCTGTTTGCTGTCGTCGCTATGAAGTTGTAATTGGAGGATGAAGACGGAATTACTGTAGTGTTAGGAGCGAAGCAGAAGAAGAAGAAAGGAAAATAGTCATATGTCATCTTGATATCTTTACCGTGCCTTAGGAAAATCAATCGGATTTGATTGAAGATTTAAGGTAAAACGTTTGAGACCAGCAGTTTGGGAATGTGTATTTTTTATAATGTAATACCATGGCACCATGCACGACATGAAAATAGTCCAGCTCTTTTACCAGAGTATGTTCGTTTAATCAGAGCAAAGTCTAAACAAAAATCGATCTGGCGAAATGTAGCGCTAGGTGGTTTCCTCCCTAATCCCATGAAATTTGTTTATTCATATATAGTGGAGATGCAGCAAAAGTTAGAAATGTAACTTCAGACAGGCTTGAAATTTCTCTAGAGACGACCAAAATTTCCTATTTGTTGGAAACTGTGTTTACCTCCAGATGAGGAAACCAATAATAATCTTTAGTCGTGAAATCTTTCATATCAAAAGATGGTCTCATAAATCGAGCTTTTAATATTACTTGAAAGATGAAATTTTGTAAAGGCAAAGATATAAAATAACATTAGTTACTGTATATTGGATAATTTTTTTTTTTTTTATCTACGCAGTTTATCAATTGCTGTTCAATGTCAATCCTTCCTTTGCTTGTAGACTTGCAGTAGTTACACTGCATTTGCATTTTTAGTGTCCTCTGCGTGGACCGTGTTCCGCTAACCCAGTCATTATCAAAGGTGTGATGTATTCAGCACGTAGGGCTTTCATAGGCAGCAGAAATAATGCTACTAGTGGAAAATCAGCTTCTTATTTAGTGCTTCAGTTAGTTTAATATAATCTGAAATTTTACTCAGGAGAGAAAGAAATGAGATGCGATTGGGATTGGGATTGGGAGAAAGGGGAGAGATTCGGTGACGGGGGTGGGGGGGGGGTACAGGGTGTGTGTGTATACTGGTAATCAGAAGATAGGTGTAGGAGGGGGAAGAATGTAGGGGAGGGGCGGGGGGGGGGGTTGAGGAGAGGAGAGGAGATGATTATCAGAGGTAATTGTACAGAAGGTTGGAAAGAAGTAGGTTGTGATGGGTTTGCTGAGGCTGAAAAAGTTTGGTAAAAAAATAATATTATTCTGGCTTTATCAAATAAGTAAGGGATTGCCAGGGTAGATGAGAGATACAGAGAATGTGACCAGAAGGACAGTGAAATAATATCCAAATTAGTGGCCTGAGAGTGCTGTCACTGAAAGAGACTGAAAGTTGCTGGAATACTGTAAATATCACTGTAGTATTTGTTTAATGCATAGTACTAAAAAAAGCATAACCTAGAGGGATTAGATCGAAACAGCCAAAATACTGATGCTTTGTATCTGGTCCCCATGGCAACCAGGTGATTTATTACATGTCATTGTAGTGTTTATGTCAATACTACAAGATTTAATATCAAGTCTGCTTATATTATAAATCAAGTTAAAACTATGTACGCTAGATTTGATCTTTAGTCGTTCAACCATCAAATATGTGACAATTTGGGCGTTAAAGGGATATTCTGGTTGCAGACCAAAGTAAGGCTTTATGTTGGAGTTATAAATATATCACACTGTTAGTTGAAACCCCATCTCAGTATCTTATTTGAAGTTGAGATGTCGTTGATTGAATGAAGCTATTTTGACTCGCTAAACCTCCAATTACTCAGGAAATTGTTAGTCTGTCATGCCATCAGAGGAAATGCTCTAAAAAGCTTTTACTAAGGATATTATAATACTATTATAAGGCTATTATATGCTATAATAAAAGCTATTATAAGGCTATTATAAAATCTATAATAAGGCTATTATAAAAGCTATTATAAGGTTTTTTGTTGATTTATCCTTGAAACCTCGATACATTTGGAATGTTAGCTTGGCTCTTAATTTTCTCTGCAGTTAGAACTTCATCAAAAATGCAATTCATTTGTAGCAATATTAAATGATTTGAAATGTTATAAACAAATTTTCAGTTGAATTGCCCTGATGACATTCAAACTGTAGTTGCCAGATGCCTAAATTTACCAACAAATATCAAATCTGGGGGCAAAAATCGTATCTTTGCGACACACGAGGATGTGGTTTTGACCTAAAGATGTTCACAACAAAGTTTGTGCAATCTTACTAAGCAATCAACCGAAGCTACCAGGAAATCCTTTTGAACTCTGCTGACTGATGTACGAGAGGCTGACATTTTACTTACTTGTAATGAATTATTTTAAGTTACGCTGGATTATAGAGGCTCGTCATAACTTGCAGGTCTATTTCCTGCATTTTTTTCTTCCATTTTGTCGGCTCAAATTTTCCGCTTCCATCCATCCCTCGTTTCTTGGCTTCGGTAATGTTAGCCAAAGCAACAACAAGTCCCCGCTCCCAAGCATGTTTTAATTTCAGTTTTTAATTTTAACATTAATATTAAAACCTACCCTTGTCTGACAAAACTGAAACACTGCATTCATCACCCCCACATTAGGTGCAGCTCCATGGGGGGGGGGTGTGGAAGTGTACACTCCTCTCCCTTTTCAACCTCACACAAAAACTTAAATGTTATTTAGCACAACCTTTTGCATAGACCTTATTACAGACCTAACTTTTAGCCTAAGTATACCCTTGAATGTACCAGTTCTTCTGGCAAAGGACACCTAGCCCCCCCCCCCCTCCCCAGCTTCCATGACCCCCAAATGCGCACAACCCCACATTCTTTAAATCCAGAATCTGCCCCTCCTCACTGCCAATCTAACCACAGATAAAGTAATTTCTCTCATTTCTGTAGATGTCTCACGTAGTCATTCCAATTTTTGTGATAAAAGGGAGCCACAATATAATCATGCTTTGTTAGTTTTTTTGTATCATTTTACCCAAGAGTAACTAAAAAGATGTACATATTTTTTGGCAATAAAATGTTGGTGATTTTTGTACAGAGTTCCTTTTTTTTTATGTCAGTTTTCATACTAACAAGATTATGATAAAGATTTTTATTCAGAAATATAGTTTGTATTCAACGATATTACTATTCATTAAAGAGGCTTGTATTCACTGCGCTGTATTCTTAATGCACTGTTACTGAAACTCACTAACTTAACATTTATGTTAATTTTTTAATTTTTCTTATTTTGTTAATTGCAGTTATTGTATTCAGTTATTGGTACTTGATATACGAATTTTGTTTTCAGTCTAATCAATGATGCCAATTAGACAGGAAGTAGGTCAAGGGTCACTTTGGGAACTGGGGAAGAGAATCCTTGTGGCATGGGTATTTCAAAATGCAGTCATTATTCATGTATTGTAATATTGTTCAAATTGTTTTCAAAATATACATAAAATAAGTCATTCAAAATACACACTTGAAATCAATCATCAATTTTATTATCATCCTATATCGATATTCTGCCACCTGAGTTGTGAAATGAAGTGTAAAGGATGACAAAAATAAAACATGTTGGGGAGGGGGGGGGGGGTGACAAGATCTCCTTCTTGAGCAGTTAGCCAAAGGAGTTGGGTTGAGGTGGGTCGGAGGGGTTGGGGGGGTCTCTTAAAATGAATTTTCATTGTATCTTGGATTGTGTTATCCAATTGCCTACAAACAATTCAATTAATAAAGGAAAGCAACAGTAAATGCCATAATTTGTAAATAAGGAAATGAGGTAATTATTTGCCATTAATTGTCGCAGTCAAAACGCACAGGTTTTCATGTTTTCTTTTTAAGAGAGATAATTCCTTAATAATTCTTTTCAACTTTTGTAGTCTATTATACAAAGAATATAGTATGTTGTTTTTCTTGCAGATGAGAGTAACTTCAATAAAATTGCTATCAGCATTTCTTGGCTTTTATGTTTTCTTTTGATTTCTCAGCGGGTACAGGGGAGGGGGAGGTTACCTATTTACCTTTCATTTTTTGGTTTCAATGATAATCGTAACCTATGCATTCATGCAGGCGGAGAGTGTGTGTGTTTGTGTATGTGACGCCCTTGGCTCGTAAACACGATAACTCAACAATGGCAATTTGGATTGAAGTCATACTTGGTACATAGATGCGCCATACCAAGTAGAAGAAACCTATTGATTTTAGTGCTCATCACATGAATAATAATGAGGTCACCGGGTCAAATGTAAAAATCTTCAAATGCTAATAACTCTGCAACCAAAAGTCAGAATTTATTTTCACTTGGTATTATAATGGTGGTAGATAGCAGGTACATTGTGATATATGTTCAAGTTGATACTATGCATATCTATAAGGAGGCAGGGCTTACGTTGATTTTCACTAAAATAGCTTGTAAACACGGTAACTGAACAATGACAAGTTGGATTGAAGTCATACTTGGCACATATATGCGCCATAGTGAGTAGAAGAGCCCAATTGATTTTGGTGCTCGTCTCAAGAACATTAATGAGGTCACAGGGTCAAATGTAAACCTTTTCAGAATTGAATCATACTCTGTGTGAAGGTGTTGGTAGATAGCGGGTACATGATAATTTATGTTCAATGTGATATTATGCACATTTATTAGGGGGCAGGGCTTGAGTTGATTTTTGCTAAAATAGCTTGTAAACATAGAAAGTTAACATATTTAGTAGGTAGGTCGACAGTCAGTGAAAGAACCTTGCTGATCAATTTAGTCAACAATGACAAAAGCTTGGGATTATAATCTCAATTGGCAAGGAATCACAATAAGACCACTGGCTTTCTGGTTCTGAAATGAAAGGCATGACAAAACCATTTGCTCTCATCACCCTGACTTACATGCACAATTCTGTTTGGTATTAATTTCACCATGCCAAGTCCACTTACCTACCTCTTCACTACTATCGCACTCTCATGTACTGTGTACAATGCTATTTGGTATTATACAACACCTAACTATATTCCGGCCATTTGATTGGTCAATTGCTCGTCGATTGCATGCAAAATCCGCTCTATTGCACTCTATGAAATAGAACCATGTGTTATACTTTTTGATAGCACTTTTTTCAATGGTAAGAGAGCAGAGAAACCTGTCTGTTCAAAACAATCTGTTGCATGAGTGCATTTTACATCCAATTATATCAAAATTTGAAGGTGTTGTATAAAACAAATAATAAATGGTTTCCACAAGTGCAATAGTGCAAATATTTCATTCGTTGAAAGATGTAATTTGTTCCATTCAACTCGGCTGCGCCTCGTTGAATGGAACATTCCATCTTTCAACTTATGAAATATTTGCACTATTGCACTCATAACCATTTATTATTTGTATACTATTACCAAACGGAGTCCTCAAATCCACATACCTACCAGATACTGTATACCAAACTCTTTGATACTTTAATCATAACTTACCCTTTAATACTACTTACATGCTACCTCACAAATATCACACCCCCATGTTCTAGGCACCATGCTATGTATGGTACTCTTGCCAAATTCTCAACTTACCTGCTACCTCACAACTGTCACATCCCCATGTTCTAGGCACCATGATACTGTTACCTAATTCTTTACTTACCTGCTACCTCACATGCATAGCACCCTCACATACTGTGCAGTGTATACCATGTTGGTTAATTTATCAACTCTCTTCCTATCTTCACATTTACATGTACACCTCCACACAAGCATTGCATTAACATCTATATAAAATCCATCATGTTGCACTTGAATTATTCTCTATTCCGAAATACTGCCCTCTCTATCACAGCAGAGGAGTACTCAATCAAGGAACTGAATTTTCTTCAGGCCATTAGTAATCACTACTATGGTACTAACATCGCAAAATAGCTACATTAACGTTAGTACCAACATTGTACCCACACAGCCTTTTCCCGCAATGCTGGGGGGGGGGGCTGGTGGTGAGTAATATGTGGTAATCAATCATGTTTGTTTTCAAAATGCTTATTTCACATTTGGAGATACATACTACCATGTGTGCTAGTTATCTTGAGTACCATTGGCATGGTCAATTAATTTTGACTGGTGGGGGTCGGGACAATGTACTTTCATTGCAAACACAGGACAACCCTGATTAATGGGACCTTATTGATTGGATGGTGTGGGTGGTGCTATATCCTTGGTTTTCTGTGAGAATGCTTTGGTTTCTGATGTTTGGGTTCCACTGGGCAGTCACACACCAAACACAGCTATATTGAATGGTTGTAAAACTGGTGATATGTGACATCTCAAATTCAAGCCACTTGCTATGGCATCATCTCTGAAACTCTTTAACAGAACAAAAGAACTCTTAACAGAAGAAGAAGACAGTAAAATATTTCAGGTGCTGTATATATTTATTTGTAACCAGTGTTGAAAAAGGGGAATCCCAACATATTACTGTACGAATGGATGTCTTTATAACTTTAATACCGACAGACACATTAACCTCAGGCAAATAAAGTGTGTAAATTATATTGTGGGATGATGATGATGATAATGGTAAAAAAAAAAGTATCATAAAAAATGTTGCTACAGTTATATATTCCACCAATCCTCACCCTTCATATGAGCATTAAATAAATAAATTTATGAATATATCATTTTTGGTATCCTTAAACAAGTAAGAACTTTCAACAAGTCGTGAACACCCCCAGCCCCCCCCTTCCCCAACCCTCATGCTCCTCGCTGCTCATCTGTGCAGTATAACCAAGATATAAATACCTGAATTGCTCCTGGAGATCCACCGGAGCAAATGGTGATGATGTTATCAATCAAACCTTCAATTTCGTTATGAATTCTTTTCTTTTGTCATCAAAATTATTTTTGTAAGAACTGTTCATTAAGGATCGTCAATATTGCTCCCAAAATATGCTAGATTATGAAATAATGGTCACCAATTTTCAAATTTCATCTAGCATCTTACCACCAATATCATCTAGCATCTTACCATCTAGCATCTTACCATCTAGCATCTTACCACCAATATGCACAACAATGAGCAGGCTAAGCATTTTCACTCAACAAATTTAAGGAGTCCTCAAATTATGAAGGCCAGAGGCTCAAGGAAAGTAATTTGGAAACAAAGTAGCAACTTTGTGGCCAAGACTGCTGACCTTTAACCCTTTCATGATGCATTGAATATTCATAACATGATGGTATCTCTTAAATATGTGGCCAAGACTGCTGACCTTTAACCCCTCACTTTCATGATACTTTATATATTCATAACATGATGGTATATGTTAAACAGTTGGGACAATTTTCCAGTAGCATGCTCCAAAGCACATTTATCTGTTGGAAACAATATAGGCATACTGTCAGTACCAGTGCTTTAGAGCAGGACATGAAAGTATATTGTATATTTTGTAAAATGGTCCCAACTGGGTGTTGCAGCTCTCATTCAATGCTTAAAAACCAGCAATTTCATCTTACAGTAAATACATGCTATAATCTGTAAATGGAATCTTTTCAGAAAGTTACAGACTTGCACAAAGTAGCTTGTTCACAGGTCTGACCATTAGTTTAAACATAATTAAAAGTAATTAAACATGACTGATTTTAACATCTTTAAACACTGGATGGTATACTTAAACTCAAAAGGTAAAATTAACATAAACTGATTCCATTTTATACCAAATATAACGATCTCGGAGAGGTTTCGGCGATCTTTTTTCGGCGATCTACTATGAATAAATTTCAAAATCATATTATGCATCAATTCTGTACCTTGTTTCATCTAACGAATAAAAAAGACATTTCTACCTCAAAAAGAAAATTATTTTCAGTTTTCACTTATAATATATTAATAATTATGATGTTGGGCACGGACTCCAGGCGGAAGAGCTTGCACCTTTCAAACGCCTTGGTTTAGATTGACTTATTAAAACTTAAAAAGAAAAGAAAAAAAAATTAAAACTCTTATCATCTTTTGTACAGCATTTTACAATATCATTGAATACAAAGTGCCAATTTGATACGACCATATTTACATTCAAAACAAAGGACATTGTGCAGGCCCTACCCGCCACCCCTCACTCCCTGCAAAGAAACAATTTAAATCAATAAAAGCAAAAGGTTGATAAAAATATTATATGATTATTACTATTTCTTAAACTAGAGATTGTCATCAGATGAAGAAGGTGAAACACTTTCACCAGGTGTCGTGCTTTCCAACTGAACAAACCATCTGGTGGAAAACATATCTTTAAGAGCTTTTTTATAAAGTCCTAACAGTACACAAGTCATTTTATATTTTGCAAGGCTATTTGAAATTGCGGAGAAACTATTTCATACTTATGTATTTTGTCCATCATTATACCCAAAATAAATATATTATTATTTATTGTTGTTTCAAAAACGCTATTTCCCAAAATGCTTGGTCTGATCGACAAAGGAAATGGTTTTTTATTCTTAGCTGTTGTGGAAGCTATTTCATGACAGTTTTCTCTATCACATACACGAATGTGAATGGTTGAGTGTTGCTTCTCTTTTAGTACACTACCAATCAAATTATGCCTGCATACACGTTTGTCAATGAGGGAGCTCTCCCCCCCCCCCCCCTTCATTTTCTCCCCTTTCATTTTCGATGACATACTAATCTAACACCATCTCCACTCTACAGTTGTTACCCAATCAAGATAAGCAATGATGATGACTCCATAGTTTTATAGCTCTGTGCATAAGATTATTTTTCTCTCCATCTAGTAAGATGACAAAATTTTCCATTTAATTTCAAATCACAAATTGCTAGTGATTTAACTACTGATCAATATCACTTAAATGTGTGACGCTTGTGAAAATTTCCAAACTTTTACCTTTTTTTCACGCAATCACTGATGCGACAGAAGAAAGGACCAAAATAACGAGGAAGGCCAAAGAAAAAAATATTATATAAAGGTGCACCACTTTTTTCTCCAACAACAACAACAACCGCAAAGAGTGTGAACGACAAATAAATAATTCCAGTGATCCCGTCAACAAAAACACCCCCAAAAAATAAAAATGAAAAATAAGGATAAAAATAAAATACTTCGGTTTTTCTTTTCATACCTATACAGAAACAATGCATCACAGTTTACTTAGAAAAACATCATTTATGTACAAAGAATATTAACAATGGAAATTCTTTACAAATCTCTGATATTTGTCTTATTATAATATAAACTTTTCTGTATCTCTTACCTGTATAATATTCTAGGGTTTTTCTCTCCCTATGTTCATTTTTTTTCTTTTTCTTTTTTTTCCTCTTAAATTCTTCCTCAGTTCCAATTCACTAATTCTTTTTTTAAGGTCCACAATGGGAGGTGGGGGGGGGGGGAACAAGCCTTCCACAAAAATATATATTTCAGTATGAAAATAAAAACAAAAACAGAACCCCTATTTGGTGGTCATTAACACAAGTTCAAGACTGGAGGATAATACAACTTTTGCCGTTAAAACAGTCAAGGGAAAGAAAACGCCATTCGAATTTTCTTAACAAACGTAAGGTAATAACGAAACCATAAATAGCTGATAAATGTTATACACAACCCCTACAATAACGTTACATTAAATTTGCACAGACAATCCTTATATACTTTCAAATGCCACCTGTGTTGGATGGATTGTTTCTTTTTTTCAACGATAGCAAATATACCTCGACTGACTCGCAATATAAAGAAAACGTTACTGACCAAAACAAAACAACAATCCCAGATAATGGTTCTTGTTAATACAAACCTCGTCAAAAAGTAGGTTGAGGGATGATGACTGCTGCCACCTCTCATCCTCGAGATAAAAACAAAACAAACGATCGGAATAAATACATAGCACGACATTGAGAGATAGAAGGTAGATATAGAGGGAGACAAACGATCAGCCTGCAATGTGATAAATACTTTTAAAATTCCCCAGCGATTTATTACCCAGGATTCCCGGCGACAGACGTCGTTAAGTTAGGAGAAAAGCGCGTTCTTGTGCATCGAATGTAGTAGCTTGACAAATGCTGGATTATCAAAATGGTGATCCCGTTGGCAACTGTCACCGTAGCAACCATCAGAGTTATATTGTTTTACAGCATTACCAAACCTCTTAAAGTTTGGCATTATTTATTGCAACGTCTGCTGGCTTGTTATAATCTCTCCATCCTTTTCTGTGAGGTGGTGTTTTTGCCAAATTCATTATAATTTTACACTATTGCAGAGAAACATTCACATATTCTTTCTTCTTGATTATATGTAGAGTTCTCTAATTCTCCTCCTGGTTGCAAACCCACTGTCTCGGTTTCCTTGACGACGAACACTTGCCTCATTTTTCGATGGAAACTTCACATTTTCGGAATCCAAACACATGATATCATGCATGTCATAGTGACCCTTTTCCAAACATACAACAATTTGCTCTCAACCCAGGCTAATTGGAAATGCCCCACACCCCCCCCTTCCTTCTTCTTCCCCTATACATCTGTCACAACTGAACTGTTACTATGTACAGACACTGGGAAGGACTGGTGACTGCTACCGTTAGAAGAATCAGAATGGTGGTTACTCTGATGCGAAGATGCATTGGACTGATTTGAAGATGACCTGGGACGGGAGCAGTTTGAGGTTCGGTCATCCTCGTGCGCTGAGGGAATTGAAAGTCCAGACGAGGGTTTGATGTATCCTTCCATGTTTAGCTTTAGAGAGATTGAACCGGTCTCACTGTCTGTGGGGGGAATGACAAGAAAGTAGAATATTAATTAGGTCTACCGTCTACTGTCTATTGAATATTCATAAGCTCCCCAGAGTGTTTGATCAGGGAGGATGATCTGAACTAGCACAACACCCTCTGAGGGATTATCCCAACGTCACAGGAAGAGAATGACCTAGACTGCAGCACCGGTCCTTGCAAGGCCGGGTACAGCATGAAGGAGGAATGGGGTTCCTGGAGTTAGTATTCTATGCTAAACACTCTCTTTTCCAACCCCCCCTCCCTTCCCCTCCCTCCAGTAAAATATATCTGTCCGTAGCAAGCTACACCAATTGAAGTCAGATAGTGACTGTGCCTAACCTATGATTGTAAGTAGCAATAAAATCTTGTACTCCAAAAGTGGTTAGTATAAATTTAGTTTACTACCTAAGAGGAGGGAGGGATTCTACACTTTCAATGGAGGCTTAACACTAGTTTTAGAGTAGTAACCCTGTACAAAATTCTGCAGTAAATGATTTTCGGTATAAAAATTGTTTTACAAAAGCTCACGAGTATAGAGATTGTAAAAGGGAATGATAATAGACTTGGCACTCACACTAGGATCAACTTTAGTACTATTTAAGTATTGACTGCTAAAATCTTCTCCCATGTATGAATTATGGTCTGCTTTTGTGCTGTCAAGAACTCCTTGTATACAAAATGAACTGTTTTTACAACCACGGGAAGACATCCCCTACTTGACATAAATTTACACAGCATCCAAGTCAAATTTAATGAAACTTTTTTCACCATTTCTTTTATTTTATTTTATTTCAAATATCCAGTAATTATTCAAAACTGTTTATCTCACCATCACCACTACAGGACGGCCTTCCGTGACTCGGAACTAGGAGCGGTGATATTCGCATCTCTTCCTCGTCTGGGATCCGACATCGCTTTATCCTGCAGACCGGGCGTGGGCCCAGGGAATTGTGGGACATACTACAGAGGCTGGGTATACTGCCGTTAGCAGTCGGTGACAGGTTGGGTGGAGACGGCTGTTTCTCGGCGATCGGAGGAGGCTCTGCGACCTCCACTTCACTGCAAGGGGTCAGCGGGGAATACAGATGCATGACGGTGCTGGGTACTGTTTTGTATGGGAGGACTGCTCCACCATTGGACAGCGTATCCTGGAGAGAAAACCCATTAAATGTTAGAAGATTAACTGCAATGCGTGGCTCCACCATTTCCCACTTCCCCCCTCCCCTACCATATGAATCTGTAACAGTTCGAACACACAAAAGTTTGCTAGACAAAATATTAACAATGAAATAGGAACTATAAGTATCATTTAAAAGCGTGGACAACCTTCTCTGTTAATTTGAAATTCACATTTTTAGTTTTACAGGGCAGGGAAGGGACAAAGGGAGAGGAGATGAAACAGCCCAAAACTGAAGATGAGAGGTGGGCCGTGTGACTGTACAAGCATAGAAAGTTTGACCAGTTTGTACCTGTGGCATGGTGTACAGTGGTCTGGTTTCTGTCCACATTAACTGGTTGGCACTCTGGGATTTGCGATTCTTGAATGCCGGTACTCCGTTTGGTTCGTTGAAGTGAGGTAGGCTGCCGTTGTGGGTCTTCTCGTACGGATATTGTGCGTTGTTGTACATTGTATGCTGCAAGTCAGGTGGGACATCTGAAGCAGAGGCAGGATAGTGTTTTAGTGTCAAGTTAATCTTCTCTGGACAAAACTTGCCCCCCCCCATACCCCTTCTTCTCACTCTTTCACGTTACATATCACTATGATCACTACCTAACACACCCCCCCCCCCTCCCCTGTCCCTCTCACATGACATATGATTTAAAATCTATATATATTTTACTGTGGTATCACAGATATTCGTTGTTGTTAGTAATTACACAATGATTAGGAATAGATCCACTTTTCCACATTTTCCAAAGTTTGACTCCCCATACAGATAGTGCTTACATACAAAGAAGTCTCTTATGAGTTCCGAGTTAGCTCATCTCTTGTAAAGTTACTGTCATCGAATACACAATAAGTTTCTATGTGATACCGTAATCCTTGTGGTTGCTGCTTTAGAGTGATCTATTGAGGTAAATTCCAACCATGACTCTTATTTTGACTTACCCCACCTCCCCCTGACATCCCACCTTCCCTCCCACCACCCACTGTTCACAATGCCACACCCACTCACCACCACCTTTTTCACTAACCCTATCTTTCATTCAACTATGCTGCACCAATCCTTACTTACAGCACAAGTCCTCCCAACCTTCCTACAACAGTCTCTACCTTCCTTCCAATTTCCAGATACTGTAACATCCTTACTTTACCATGGCCATGTTACGCCCCTGCCCAATCCCCCACCCTCTATCATCCCACCCTTGATCCTCCCACTATCCACCCCCACCCACTATCCACCCTCTATCATCCCATCCTCCATCCTCCCACCATCCATCCCCATCCACTATCCACCCACCCACCATTCATCCAGCCACCTTCCATTCACCAATGCCATCCTCCCACCCTCCATCTCCCACCCCATCCATCCTCCCACCCTCCATCCTCCATCTCCCACCCACCCTACACCACCCCTACACCCTCCGCCACTCACCCCAAGTTTTGTTTTTCTCAACCCCTCCCCACAATAACAATCTCACTTACATCTCATCATGGTGACCTCTCCTCTCATGTGCTTGGATCGCCAGAAACACATGACAATGAACATTGTCATCAGGAGCATCATACCCCCCAGTACCACCCCCAGGATAATGTACAGCACGTTCTCTTTAGCTCCACTCCCAGAGCTGGCGGTGGGTTGTACAGCAAAGGGATCCTCCGTAACTGGTTTAGGAATGATAATAGGGGGTGGCTCGGTCACACGGGCTGTAAAGAGAGTAAGAGAGGAGTCAAAGCAATATGGTCCATGGATATGTTTTCCAGACTGTTCCATCTGACTTGATAACACTGTTAAAGAAAGGTGTAATGTACAATCATAGTTTGTCTCGATTACAGCTAGGTCTGTGGGGACACTGTCTGTTAGCCTCTCCAGTTTAATTCTCTACCCCCTCACTCCCACCCCCCTCATACCCCCACCCACGGAGAAGATAGTTTTGCTCAACATTCATAACAGTATGAAGAAACACTATCAGACTGACTGACTACTAGGGTAATTTTCATATTACACCTAAAAGATTAATCAAATCTGTTGTAATTCACAAAAAGCTGGGGGAAGAGGGAGGTTGGAAGAGTGCTAGAAGAGGGGACAATATCTACTCATATCTTCTCAAACTTTCCTTATGCATGATGTCATTGTACGGAGCGAAGTCAAGATTTGTGAACAGGAATATTTCGTTTAGAAACAGTACCATGGGTTTAGCTTTTTGAATTATCATTTTCAAATGATCTCTGACCATCATATCACCTCTCAATCATGGGGCAATGAGACTGCTTGCCAAAAGTTCAAGACTATACACCCTAAATGCTCACCTAATGTACTCTGAATGACGACGTTGCTAAAATCGCTCTCCCTGTGTTTCGTAAACGTTGTCATCTTGATGTCGTAGGATACCTCTGCTTCCAGTTTGGTGATGATGTATTCCCTGATATCCGAACCAATGATCGGCGTCCGTACATAATCTCTATCGTCATCGCTGTCCGTCAGTCGCAGAAAGATGTAGAAACCTTCGACGGGACCCTCGTGTATCTGGGGTTCATACTGTAAAGAAACATGGCAGATGACTTATTACCCTTGCTGAATATGACCTAGGTATAATGAAACATAAATACAACATCCATGTATGTCCATAACATACAATAATAAGTGGGTGATGTAAACATTCCTATGTCCATAATGCACAATAATAAGCAAACATTCCTACTGGCTGTTGTAGATATATCCGTGTATTTCCACAACGTACAATAATATATGCGTGATATAAACATTCCTATTGGCTGTTGTAAAGTGATATATCCGTGTATATCCATAATGTACAATAATAAGTGGGTGATGTAAACATTCCTATGTCCTTAACGCACAATAATAAGTAAACATTCCTACTGGCTGTTGTAAAGTGATATATCTATGCATATCCATAACGTACAATTATAAGTGGGTGATTTAAAAATTCCTATTGGCTGTTGTAAACTGATATATCTATGTATATCCATAACATACAATAATAAGTGGGTGATGTCAACATTCCTATGTCCTTAACGTACAATAATAAGTAAACATTCCTACTGGCTGTTGTAAAGTGATATATCTATGTATATCCATAACATACAATAATAAGTGGGTGATGCAAAAATTCCTATTGGCTGTTGTAAAGTGATATATCTATGTATATCCATAACATACAATAATAAGTGGGTGATGTCAACATTCCTATGTCCTTAACGTACAATAATAAGTAAACATTCCTATTGGCTGTTGTAAAGTGATATATCTATGTATATCCATAACATACAATAATAAGTGGCTGATGTAAACATTCCTATTGGCTGTTGTAAAGTGATATATCTATGTATATCCATAACATACAATAATAAGTGGGTGATGTCAACATTCCTATGTCCTTAACGTACAATAATAAGTAAACATTCCTACTGGCTGTTGTAATGTGATATGTCTATGTAATCATGTACATAACGTACAATAATAAGTGGGTGATGTAAACATTCCTATTGGCTGTTGTAAAGTGATATATCTATGTATATCCATAACATACAATAATAAGTGGGTGATGTCAACATTCCTATGTCCTTAACGTACAATAATAAGTAAACATTCCTACTGGCTGTTGTAAAGTGATATGTCTATCCATAATGTACAATAATAAGTGGGTGATGTAAACATTGCTATTGGCTGCTGTAAAGGCTCATCTACAAGACAAGAGACACATTTGACTTATCAGTTGACACCTACGTGTAATATCGTTCAGAACATCATCACATTCGATGAGTCTTCTTGTCTTTTTGCATGCTGGACAATATGGCTCACCAAATAGGACAAAGCTATAAAGTTTATCAGTCTTCAAAGATGATATCTTTATTTCACGTACGTCATGAAAACATCACTTTACAACAACCATATATGTTTGCCTGGTTGGTTCAAGTGAGGTAGGCTTCAGTTGAGAGTCTTCTCGTACGGATATTGAACTCTGAGCCTTTTGGCATTCCATAGGAATAGTCTTACAACTGTCACATCATCATCCTGGCAAGCTATACATATATAGAAAACCAAATTTCAAAAGCATGAACACAGACTGACCTCCCAATCGACTCTGATCTTGTCCATCCCGATAGCCGCACAGCTGGTCAGACGGGGAGGGGATGGGGTGAACGGGATGGGTGTCGGAGGGGTGAAACTGTTGGGGTTGAAACTGAGGAGGAATCTGTTAGACATGGGACTAACGCTCTCCATACCTTCCTCACCAACAGCTGTCACTCTGAATCTGTAGATCGCATCTGGCGACGCAAATAAAGAAAGTTTAAGTTTTTGTCTCAACCTGTAGATTCACCTTAACAATCAAAGATGGTTTTATGTCCCTTGTGTGTGTGTGTGCAATTGTCTTTTATTCTCACTGGGGACTTTGAACAAAAGAAGTCTAGGTCCTCGGTTGTAATTTCTAAAGAATCACCTCGTCCTCGCAAGAATTCTATTGTTAAGGGGTATTATTAAGGTTAGGGAACGTGGATTTGAACAATGGAAAAACCAATAGGGTCCTCAGTTTGAATGTAAAACACAGCTGTGTGTGTGTGTGTGTGTGTGTTTATAAGAACATGGTTTTGAGGTCCAAGAAATTAAGAGACAATGATACAAGAGCATTGAAGAGGTTGAACAATTTGACGGAATTCCACAAATTCCTGGGGAAAGCTCAACCCCTGGAGAGAACATCACCATTGTTGTACAAAACAAATTATTCCGACATTTGGGAAAGTGCCGACAATATTCATATCCCAATACTTTTGGTTTTGCCTTTGGTCTAAGCTATAGTCCCATACTTGTTCCCCCAATACAAAGCAACTTCATGGACACATAATTGTGTTCCAATTAATTGATCAAAATAATGATTTCTCGAAATAAAACTACTGATTTTATGGAAAATGGGATGTTGCAAGTAAGAGAAGGAACGTAACAAGTCTTTTTTCAAGCCAGGAGAAGGAGAGCTTCCATCGGCTTTCTGAGCAGACCGTTTTCTCAGGGAGCTTTACAGCATGAATGGCATTGTAGGTATGAATTTTAAGGCCAACGACACCACACTCTCATAGTAAAATGTTGCTAAGCGTAGGAACCGACGATTAAAAGCGAATAAAATTTGTATTGAATAATTACCTTTATCGTTAAGATCTTGGACCGTATATGACATCTCGCCTGGCGGGACCAACTCAGAGACCGTATCCCAAGGAACGTCGGTCCTCTTGATGTTACGATACTGGACCCTGAATCCTGTCAGAGAGGCCCTCGGAGACTGTGTGTGGTTCCAGGTGATCAGGACAGAGGTCTCCGATACCATGAAGAGGGAGGGCTTGGTGGGGGCAGCAGGCGCTGTAATTTGGGACAACGGAATGGTGAAACAATCAACACAAAACGATTCTCAAAATCTCTAATATATCCTGATAAGGTTGATGACAAGACAAATTCATGTTGTTTTTGCTGTTTTGTTTGTAAATATTTATCTTGCAGAAGAAGTATGGTAATCAAGAATGATAATACAATTTTATTGAGCATAATTCTTTTTCATATAAGTGAAACACTTAAAAGCTAGTGGTACACTTAACTACTATATATTAGCATGTGAAATGGGTAAATTATTTTTATTTTATACAAGAAAGCACAAACAAAACTTTTCTACAGGCTTAAATGCACAATATTACAGCCAAAAAACAAACTAATATATGTTACCTACTCTGTATGCATGTATTTGTGTCTTAGGAGAAATAATGCTCCTTTACACGAGAGCTTACCTTCTGGCTTAAAGTCTGCTAGGGCTGACCTGTCCTTGGTACTTGTAGGAATGATGGCAGCGTCACTAGCAATTCCCCGGTTCGGAGGGTACAGTATCGCCTTAGTGCTCTGTGTTGTCGTTCTAAGATCGGCTGTGAATAAAAAATGAAAGACGTTGAAAAGGTCTTACCAAATTCTCATCGCATTCAGTCAAATTATGCAAATAATTTTTTCCCAACCCTGAAAGGTGACTGTCAGCATACCTTCCCCCTCCCTCTAAAACCCTCCCATTCCCTCCCTCAAAACTTGGCATCATGTAATACAAAGCACTTGCATATCACCCAAGGTTATCTTATCTGCCTTCTTCTTCCACTTTCCCCATCTCCTCTTCCCACTTACCCCTTTTCCTCCTGCTAATTGCCACTTCTCCTCCCTCCACAGATCCCTCCCCTACCCCCCCCCCCCCCCAAAAAAAAACTCACTTGGAATCATAACTATGGATTTGCATATCGAACACCTGAACTACTATCAGGAAAATGGACCCTAATGATTTTATGACAAATGGATAATTCTGTGCAGTGGATATATACATCACACATAACCCTCACCCCCATGTCCCCTTCACCCCCCCCCTCAGCTCCCCTCCATCCTCCATCACATGCCCCAAACTACCCCCTCATACAAGGAATTCTAGATATAGGGGTGAAGTGGCCAAATAGTGATCAAGCCTAAAGTCCCTCATCTCAGAAATGGTATTTTTGCATTGAGTCAAGAAGTACCTTGCTTTCTCAAGCTGCAACATCCCATTACAACAGAGTAAATAAAGTCTGTTACAGACTATACATGCTGGTATGGAGCAGTTTATTAATAAACCCCCTTACTACCATAGAATCAAAGGATCTGATGTTTTGTATGACAGTGATAGAATATATGACAGGTATTGAGACTTACACAAGGGAATGACATACAAAGAGGCAGTAGCTCTGGCCATCCCGAGTCTGTTCCTAGCTTTGCAGGTGTAATTACCGATGTCTTCCTGTCCCACATTAACAATCATTAATCGAGCTGTAAATATGAAGAAAGGAAACACAATAGTTGAGGAACTGTTAAAGGATTTCATCAGAGCAGTCAGTGAGAGGAAACTTTTACTCATGTAACTCATGGAACTTTTACTCCGTTTAAAAACAAAGAAATTGTGTTAGCAACTAATGAACCTCTCTCTTGTCGCTTGCAATTTATGTACAGAGAGGAGCAAACCTTGTCCTTCTAAGCTTTGCTTGGTGGATGGAGGAAGTTGTTTAACAGATGTTTCACACTTCAGACTTGTCTGCTTATTTTCAAAACAATTATTCAAGCTTCTGGCAAGACAAAC
This sequence comes from Apostichopus japonicus, assembly GCF_037975245.1. NCBI lineage: Eukaryota > Metazoa > Echinodermata > Holothuroidea > Aspidochirotida > Stichopodidae > Apostichopus > Apostichopus japonicus. The sequence continues at coordinate 10,521,503 of NC_092572.1, forward strand.
CGCACTTCTGTAACTTAGCCTGACCAACTTGTACACTTTGTTAGCAGGTAAAGTCGAAAAAGAGTCTGTCATTTCTTTCAGACGGATGTTGACACAAGCTGGTTAAAACTTCCGTAAGGAGGAAAACATACTGCAAAGTTTCTGCTTATTATTCTCGGGACATTTTAGTCAACCTAATTGGTAGTGGGAAAATTAGTTCAATGATATCAGCAATGAAACATACCAACTTCAATCAGCCAGACATATTACCCTCATATCTTAAAGTGCATGGTTGTGTTTCCATGGCAACACTGCTTCGCCAAGCAGATATACCTCAGTAAACCAAAATGAATTTGGCAGTTTGTATGTAACAACAGGCATGTAAAAACATTAGAACTGTTCAGCACAAACAAAGCATCAGCACTTAGGCTAGGCTTACAACAGTTTCTTAGCAAATGCACCTATCCTTCTCTATCCTATCCTTTACGATCCGATCCTATCTTGCCGTGAATAGTTTTGAAGGAAGAGGTTGTAACTTTCACTAGTAGGTAAGCAACAATAGATGTAGCTCATTTGATTTCCTCATTTATAACATTTGCACAGCTTATTTACACTGGCAATGGGGAAAATGGTCACTTATGTGTTTCTGGACATCAAACTCTGGTCATGTGACATCAATTCTGGGTTCACAGTTGCAGTTTATCATGCCATAGAGAGCATTGTTGGCGATCAATCTTGTTTTACTTGTTTTTACCCTTAATTAAATCTGGTGATGTTTTCACAGCTCTCCCCTAGTAAGTATCCCCTCTTTTTTACCAAAGGAAACCTCACCAAGAACAATACACCAAACATAATATCCACCAAGACCTTCCAATACATATAACTTCAAGCAACGTCAAAACCCTCCCACCATGAATGAAGATAACATTGAATTAGGGGTTCAGGATGATGAGAGTGCAGTTGTGGTGTAGAAGCATGGGGGGATACATACCAATGAAGACATCTTCCTTATATTCTTCGGTGACTTTCATTCTCTCCGAGCTGATGACCTGTGTTCCCTGGCCATCGGTCCAACCGACCGTGGGTAGAGGGCTACCGTGAATCTCGCAGAGCATGGTCACAAGCTCCCCCTCTATGGCTGTAGTAGCCTGAGGCTCACCAATGATCTTGGGAAAACCATCTATTTACAAAGAAATGACGTTAATACAACACAAAATTAAATTTTGTTAACCTTTTCTTTCAAAGTTAAATTACATAAAGATTGCAGAAGCTGTGAGGTGCATTGTCCAAAATACTGGACAATAGGTATTGTTTGAGCATTAAAGGTTATGCACAGTGTCACAGAGACGAACAAAGGAAAATAATCTACAGGCATTAATTCCGAATGAAACTTCTTTGTCCTTAGCGTCCTTCAGAAACAGCTGACCACCTTTTGATATTAGACAAGTGTTCCCTTAAAGCACAGTCGAAAGGCAGAAACTATCCTCGTCACAACCACTATGACCCACCCACCACACTCTGACCACCTCTACTTACCGCTCAACTTCATCCTGGCAGCTGCTTGAACGTTGCCCTCTGGCGTCTGAACGAAGCACTGGTACATTCCCAAGTCTGACATGGTGACGCTTCTCACCACGAGTTCCCCGTCACTGATGGCGTACTTATCCACGTCTTGAGTAAGAAGATGCCCGTTGAAAAACCAACTGACGTCATCATTACTGGCCCTACCCACGATGCATCTGAAGGTCGCCGTTTCACCCGGTATCACATCGGCATCTTTGGGTGGTTTTTTGATGGAAGGTGTCTCTGTTGGTTGATGATCAAGTTTGCAAAAAGGGTTAGTTGGTTCAAAAGGTAGTTACTTCTCTATGAATTTATTTGCAGTATCATTTTTCACTTTCTACATTTCGGATGATAATTACGCCGGCTAAGAGTTTGTCAGGAAAGGTTGCAAGGCCTGCGCACCATAAGATGGGAAAAATATTTCAGTCCTACCCTCAAAGCATATCTCGATAGTTTGCTTTGAAAGGTATTAAACAGTTGTTTTTTACACATATGCTTGGTGAAATGTGACATGAGAAATCAACTACATACTTTCTGCTAATGTAGACTGTGTGTCTGGAGGGCCTTGCACCGTGAACTCAATCAGTTAAATTAAATCTGCTCTTCAAATACCTTTGCCTCCGAAAGCCATATGTTGTGGATTTTCTCAAGGCTAGGTAGAACACATTAATTGCTAAGGCTTAAATTCACCCAATATGATTAAAATTGCACGTAGACAGGATTTTGATTGCAGATTTGCAATGAGTGCAGATTGACTGCAAGGTGGTAAACAAAACAGAAAAGCAAAAACAGCCAAATTTATCAAAACTTGGGAAACAAATCCACCGAATCAAAAGGGAAAAAACTTCATCGTCAAGTTATGTCAGAAACATTATTTACAGATACAACTTTTTTTGTCGTCTGCAAACCTCGCTCGAGACATTGTAAAAACTTGGCCACCTTAATTCTGGGTGTCTTTGGATCTACACGGTTTGGGTAGTGTGACATTGTAACATAGTGAGACATGATGAAGTGAATTTACTTACTTGAGACCTCAAGCGTGACCTCTTCGTGGGACGGGCCCTCTTCGCTTTCATTATCCGCAGTGCATCGGTAAATCCCGGCATTCTTCACTGCCACGTCGTGGATGAGGAGCGTGCTGCCGTGCCGAGACGTATGCTCGGGAAATTCACCGTCCACCCTTGACCACCTGACCTGGGGTAGCGGTTTACCCATACAGCCACATTCCAGCATGGCGGTCTGGCCGCGTTGTACGGAATCACCACTGGTGTACACTATAATGGGCTGTATGTTACTTTGAAAGATATCTGTGAAGAGTTAAGCAAAATAGAAATAATTGCCATTCTCTCGCTGGGAGCTTAAACCCAGAACTGTCAAAGTTTCCATATGCAAAGCAAAACCATAGATACATTTGTAGTGAAAGACTCTTTACATATATTCAAACACATATTTTTACTCAAAGACCGTTGTTCCCGCCAATTTTCTTTCAAAAATGCCAAACCGCTCACTGTCTTAATAGTTTTGAACTGTTAAGGCCTGCCCATGCCCCCCCCCCCCCCCGGACATACTTCATTGAACGTTTCTTACAGAAAAGATACTGTTTTTTGAGGAAGATGAGGTTTACCTGTTTCTACTTTGAGAGGTATTGCAGTTGGTGACGAAACCATCACCCTGGAGACGGGGTTCTCCGCCCGACAGGAGTAATTCCCCGAATCCTCGTAATTGATATCTATAATATGAAGATGACCTGAAGGTAAAACTAAGTGATGATCTGTAAGAGAAATGAAAAATAAAAACAGAGGTCATTATTAAAGTTTTATGAAAGTAACATATTTTGTTTGTTTCATTTACATCGTGAAATTTACCAAACCCTACCAGACTAGCCTCCAGATTCATTCCAACACATTTAGTATCTGTCCCCACGTATGTTGCAATCATCCCATCTCCTCCCCCCCCTCCCCACCCTCACACCCCACCTGCCATAAAATCATGTATTTAAAAAACCTTACCAACTATTGTCAGTACTGGGCAGTACATTAGGTCAGCCCTGATTGTTATATGCAAATGAAGGCTCAGCTTACAGATGTTACACAGGCTGCTTAGAATTGTCCACACAGAAGTAAAGAAATAAGCGGAGGGAGGGGCATATTCTTTCAGTTGTTGGGTCTAGTCTTTTTCGGTTTGCTCCCTCTATATGGAATGAGTGTGTGTGTGGGACATGTGTGTGAGAGGGGAGGGATGTGGGGAGCAGCAGTGTGGTGGTGGGAAGGTGGGATCCGAGAGGGATGAATTGGCAGATGGGGCATGTAAGAATGATGTTTCTTTGAGGAGTGGTGTGGAAGAAGGGCTGATGGAGGAGTAGTGGGGAAGAAAGGGGTGGAAGGTGGAGGACGGTTGAAGGGGTGAAAGGGGCAGGGGGGTGTTTGAGAGGAAAGTAATTTTAAGAGTGAAGACTTACCTGAACTGGATGAAAGGGGAACACCATTTTTTAAGTAGGTGACTAGAGCTGCCGGTCTGCTCTCAGGGGCTTCACATGGAATGACTGCTTCGCCACCTTGGGGCGCTCGAACTTCTAAGGTTAACCTCTGCTTAAACTCTCTTATATCTGTGAAATCATGGAATTGGAAAATAAGATTATGAGAGTTCATCAAAGGAGTATATATTGCATCACATTTTGTGTTGATTTGTGTTGATTGTGTGTTGATTACATTTCATGCTAAAATCCCTCATAAAATCAATGCATATCATTATAAGCTCCTTGGTTATTTTGGTTTTGTTAATTTGATAATTTAACTACTTGCTTGGTTTGCCAGGAAATTTGGTTAAGGTAATACAATGGATATCTGTTGTGAGAGGGAAAGGGCAATGGAACAAAGGAGAAAGGGGGGGGGGGGCAATCTAGCAAAGAAATAAAGTTCTCTTGGGATACATTGGTCTACTCAGGTTACATTCCTGCCAGTGTATTGGAGGGGGCATACTGGTAACAAATCACCCTCTACCATGATGTAGCACTATGCCCCCTAAATAGTGCAATCTCACCTATCATGCCTTTTCTCACCTTAATTAAAAATACTGCTCTCTACTTAAAATTCAAGATTTCAAGACATGCACATCTCTGGATCAAATAAGACAATATTAATTTGAAAGGAATACACTTGCATTTGTGTTGTTTCTAGCAGCATTTTGAGGGGGTAGGCCAATGGTCACTGAAGACCCCCTACCCCCCCCCCCCTCCTACCATGATGAAAGCATTGCGCCTGAATATTGCATCTTACCAATTTGCAAAATCTCATCTTCATTCCACATACTGCCCTCTATTTTAAATTCACACATATACACACTGGATTAAATATCATTGTTTGTCAGAGAACAATCTCAAACACAAAAAGTTCATCTATTCCTTTCTCCACTATATGCTAGAAAATCAAATACTGGTCACTAATAATTCAAGAATTTATGACCAACTATTTAAGATGTCTCAGAGCATTTTGTCTTTTGTAACCCTTAAGAGCTCTCCAGGGAGAAAAAAAAAAAAACTTTTAGCAGCTTCATAGCAATTTCTTAAACAGCTTGCTCAAATTTTGAGGCAAATGAAAATGAACAATAAATATATTTATTCTCACCTGGAAGCTGTAAGTACGCTAATTTACTAAGTATCGTCCCAACTTCCGTTGTAACCTCGCATTGGTAATATCCAACATGAGAAATATCTTCTTCATCCTTAAAGGACTCTATCATTAAATGTCCATTGTTTATACTCATTTGTAATTGTTCGAGTCTTTGTGCGGTGAGCAGCGTTCCGTCGAACCACCACCTCACGTCGCCCTCTTTGGGCTGAAATGAGCATTTTAATTTCACTCGACTTCCTTTCTTTACGATGTCTGAGGTAGGTTCTTTAGTAAATTCTGGTCTTAAATCTGGAAGGGAAAAATCAAAGAGAAATATCGTAATTTATTCAAAACAAACGGCCAGGCAAAGTTTGGGAATCCATATTGATAATATACACATATCAACAGGTGAAAACTTCCTAATTACCGGCCAGAAGAGGTAAAATTAGGTTCCCTGGAACCTGGGTATATTTTTCACCACCAGATCGCCAGTAGGTGTGGTAAACACGTTCGAAGGAAACCGTTACTTTTTCTAGACGAATTGACCAACATTGTTGTGTAGTCAGGAGTTGCAGCATCTAATTTAAATTTACTGGCAAAACAAACAAACAAACATGTATGAAACTCACAAGCGACACTGACAATATTTGCCAGAAGTTCAGATGGCTTCAAACCTTAACACTTGTGTAACTTTCAGTGTTGAAAAACCTATCCGGCTGCCTATCCCTCTCCTCCTCCCACATCTCAGCCAGAACTTGCCTAACCCCCCCCCCCCCCCCCGCCAACTCCACACCTCTGCCTTCAGGATAGTTATCCCTTACAGTACCTTGTTCTCATTATGCTGTTGTTCCTAAGAGAAAATATCAGGAACCATACTAGAGCACACTGTACCATTACTTGTTGTTAATCAAGAAAACTTTTGATACCAAGGTTGAGAGAAGGCAAAGTCCACTCTCTGGGGAGGGTATGAACTTCTGAGAGTTGGCAGAACCGACTCATTGGAAAATATTTTAATGAGTGCTCTCACAAATGTCTGATGATATCCTCTTATAAATTTAGGCTTGGATAAGTATTCCCAGGGTCTTGACTAGACCGTATGAAATCAATAAAGCATGTAAAGTCAATCTTGAGCTGAGATCCAACCACCAGAGAGAGGAGGGGGTACGAGGAGAAAATTAATGGAATTATGGGAAGACAATTTCGACTCAAGGAAACAATAGAGCTGGCCAGACAGCCGCCTGGTAAAGCGCACCAGACGGAAATTAAACCGATTCTGAAGCCCTGGAGGGACGTGCGGTCCTGGGAATTACTCTAAACTCTGCTCGTAGGTTTCAAACTTGCTTTGTCACCTCGATCCAAAAGCTCTGTTATGCTTAATTACAGCAGAGTGAGGGAATGATAATTGTACATACATTCAGATTTTGTCTGGGACGTCTATCCAGAACAAATTCATGAAGAGGGTAGACCTTACACACAACATATCTGGCCTTGGGTGAAAACGTTAATAACTCTTTTCCATGCAAAAACTGCAGGCTTTAATTAGTAACAGAATTCCCTCTACCCAATTCCCTCTACCCCACTCCCCTCGCCCACTCCCTCTACCCCACCATTCCCGCTTCCCCACTCCCTGTTGCCGGTCAGGATTATCCTCCCCAAGAGGAAGATCACAGTTAGAGGTTTTTATCCAGAGTGTGCCAACGTTCAAACTACAAAATCGATGGCCTTTGCAATGTCAGAAAGCACCTCCGCCCCATCCCTTTCCCATCCTCCCCCTCCCCATTGCGTTTTCCTATTTGAGAACCAGACTAAACTGAGTTGATCTCTATGCTTACTCAAGTCTCTTACCTTGTAACGTTGATTGACAGGTCGCCAGCAAACATGTTGCTGTGACGTAAAGCACTGTAGATAGGTAATGCATTGCACAAACTGGTTCACACCATCATCATTAGGGAAGAAATAATTTTGGGCATCCTGCACAGGAAGACAGAAAAGAGACACAACATTAATGAAACATCAATAATCAAGTAATTCTAAATGACAGACATAATTATTAACGAGGACACAGTGTGTATTAATATCTATTATTATTCCATTTACAACATATTAAGCACAAATGGCCCCCCCAAAAAACTTCAACAATGTTGACAAGTTCTAAACTTTCAATTAAAATTGCAAACACATTACCACCCCCACCCCCCCCCCCCTTCCACCTTCGTGTAGATGCTTATTAAATATTGGAAAATATGGCAAGCTAAAAAGAATTTCTCTGAAGAGATGGGAAGTTTAAATTAACCCAGCTTTTCACAGGGAGAGAGAGAGTCACGGATGAGTGAAAATGTTCATTCCAAAAGGGAAAAAAAAAATACCTAGGTCGTAACCTAGAGAGAGAGATAGAGAGAGAAGTTATATCGAGAAGATTAAGAGCGTGAAATTTTCCCATAGGCAAACGGAATCACCTACGAAACGAATCATCTTTAGAACTCAGAGACGGAGACAGAAAGAGAGCTAGAAAAGATGACGAATACCGATAAGAAATTAAATAGAGGATTACATCCCCGAGGAACCAAAGAGAGCAAGGCATCATGGGTAATTCATATCAGAGTTGAGAACTGCCCTAGAGTTAAATAGGAAGTTGATGATGGCAGAGGACTGGTGTTTAAAACTGTCATTGTTACACACTTGTCAGACTTCTGAACAAAGTAACCGAGGATTTCGGCTTTTTTACAGATCAACTAAGAGTATGGATGAGGATGAGCTTGTGGGGAGGACTGGACGGTGTCTTGGGGGAGCATTTGACCCAGTTATGGAGTAATTCAAACCCCCCTCAAGCCAATGGCTCCATCTTTCCGGGCTCTGATGAAGGGTTGGCTTGATTAGCAGAGATGGAAAGTCTTGCTCAAATATTTGACATTCCAGGTAACCTACTTCTTCTTGCCACCTGAAGCAGACAGTTCAGTACAATACATATATACAAAGAGCTACATGAACACTAACCACCGAGAGTCTCATTTCTAAATGATGTCTTAATTGTTATCAAATTCGGCCGCTGCTGTCAGCTTGACGAGACCTGTCTCCTGCAGATCGGATCGCTTCAAAACTTTGTCCGAGATGAAAGTTTCACTTAAAGTCGATAGTATGTTTATATGATGCACACTGTGATAAGAGAACATATATGGTTCTGTTTGTGACCCCTCGATATTTGACTGCCAGTATTAACCAGAACGGCAGACGAACCACTTGTAATCCATCCATAAATATGTTACAACTCGCCAATTTCCACTTATAATCTTACAATCCATCCATAAACCACTTATAACCCATCCATGAATATGTTACAACTCGCCATTTTCCGGGAATTGATCACTTGTGACTACAGTCTATAGACTTTGCACGGCATGAAGACCCTACTAAGTATACAGGCAAAATACACACATCTCTTTCGAAACGAGGTATTTATACTAAACACATTTATCTTAGCACAAATTGAAAACAAATCGATTGTAAATTCTTCCAGAATGTGAGCTTCAAACAATATTTGGTGTATGTACTGTATTTGTACACATAGGGTAATAAATGCGCATAACCCAATTCCTCAACTTTTGAACTTTTAGCTTGCTACATGGGCAACCTTTCAAATTTAACATATCTATACTATAACTTGGGAGAAGGGAGGAGTAAGGAGAGAGGCAGAGGAAGTGGTTAGAGGGAGAGGGAAGAGCAAAGAAGGAGGGGAAGGGTAGGAGGAGAAGGCATGTTGTTGATGACATAACTAGTATGATACACATGTATGGATAGAACTGGAATTTAAATTATTAATGATTTACAATTACAATAATTCAGACTAACATGCAACCTTCCTTAATTTCGGTTACAATTTTTGAGCAACAGTGATGTCTATAATTACGATATACAGTTTGCTAACTGATAATTAAGTATATAATACCTTAGCTGTACCCTACAGCTGATGCAAACTAGCAAACTTTGCTATCTGTTGTGTTCAATGACGTTATAAATTGAATTTAAATTCTGTTCTTTATTTTCTTTTTTGGGAAGAAGTTCAAGTCCCTGCAGACAAAAGGAAGTTATCTCATGGTGACAACTACCATCCTGATCCTTTCCCCATCTTTGAGATTACGGCTCTTAAATCTCTCTCATATTTCTCTGCCCCGTGGGGGGAAACACTAAGCTGCAGGGGTGACCTCTGATGGCCATGTCACCTCCCCCCTGATACCCTGGAGTCTGTAAAGCAGGTCATGCATAGTGAGGCCATTTTCAGTACTTTATGGTGTGGTACATGGCTAATATCACAGAAGTGTGGTGACCTGGTTAATCAAGGATGGTGAATACTACAATAATCCCTGGACATTTTTGTAAGACCTTTGCTATATAGCTGTCCATGTCAAAGGTCATCACCACACAAAGCTTTTAAGTGATGATGGAAAGAAGCTGAACTGAACCAGAAAGTCTAATGGCTTAGTGATTCCATAATTGATACATATGATTATATGAAGAGAATATTTAATGTGAACCACCTCAGATATGATTTCATCAAGTTTGACCATTGCCTTTAATAATTCACATAATTATAAGTTTCCACCACACAGTGTGGACCTGTAAATTAATGTTTTCATAGTTTTGCCTTCCCTTGACCAGAAATTATATATATTTTTTTTAAATGGGAAAAAGCTTGGAAGGTGTTGCAGGAATATTTCTCAGTTCTTATTTATAGCAAAAGCCTATAAGAGCAGAATATTTGACTGGACAATTTTAGGTTAAACGAACGTGACCTACTGTATATAGCCAATTTGAAGCATCCCTATTCCCAGTAAATTTGATGATGTTGAAAATGCTATCCAATGAACAAATCGTAGACAAATTGCTAGGCTACTATAGCGATCAATATATTGCCAATTATAATGACTTCCTAGTTTTCATGCGATCATTGATCCCGTGAACATGAACCAGCTTGTCCCTTAATTTTACACTGACCACTATGCAGCACATAATCCTGATCATGCATCCAGCCTAAATGGTCTTGACTCTCTAAAGGGCATGCGAAAGTCAGTCGCAAGGAATAACTGAGTGTTAAAATTTTGCATAGCACTTTTTGAAGGCTATGACCTTTGCTTTAGATTATAAAATAACTACATGGTTCTGAGTACAAAAACTGCTAGGCATCTTGGCAGATTTTGTATTATTGTGCATAGCATTTTTGCGATGCGATACTGAGATCAATTATTCACCCGGAGTTGTGACCATGTGGCTACAAGAATTAGGGAAGACATCAGCCCTTGTCTATCAACACAAAACTGTTGTCCTACATGTTCTAACAAAAATTTTCTTAAGTTCTGTGGTCGTAATTTTTAACTTGTGGAGAGACATAAACAAACTTAAATCAGCATTTTACAGAAACTACAGAGTTCAAAATTGTTGACATCACCGGGATCCACAAATCAACTACTGTACTGTATGTACTGTATGTATACTGTTTGTTTTCCATCTCAAATTTTCTCAGCTGCTCACAGTAAATTCAACTGTTGTTGTGCCCTTTGACCTCTCCACTCATAAAATGTCAAGTAACTATGATCCTGTCTCCTGTCTTTAAGCACCTGCTGATGATGAGGGGCTGTCTATGTCACTGAATGCGGTTTGGTTAACTTTGTGGAGGGAGGGGAGGGCTCACTCAAACAATAAAAATACACAAAGGATTTGGGTGACAGTGAATTCAAACAAACATTGTTCAGATTTGTTCAACTATTTTATTAACATTTCATGATGATGTCACTTCCTCTTACTGACAGACGAATATGCAAAGCCATATATAAGAACATGAGATCTTATGAGGTCATAGGTCAGCAACAGTTGTACTATGGATATTAAAGATGGCCTCTCCTTTAGGAAGTAATATAACCTGCAGTTTTACCACAACTCTCTATTTCTCTCTCTCTCTAACTGTCTGTCAATGAAAAGGTATTTATAACTATCTGAATTTATTGTCTTCTTGGTGACTTCAATCTCTTCAGATTCTGGGAGAAAATATTTTCATCTGCTAAATGTTGATACAGTACAATGATCCTGTTTTCTAACTTTACAGATGTGTCTTATCCAAAACATAACCCAACCTAGAAAATTCTGACAAATCAAAAACAAAATATTCCAGTTGAAGAGATAAATTCATGGACTGTTCCTGATAAATTCATGTACTGTTCCTCTATTGTTCAAACTCTCAGGAATAAACCAACCCCCCCCCCCACCTCAGCCTATCCACCTCTTGTGTACATGATTGAACATAAACAGCCTGTCCTACATGCTGGTCATTCACTTCCGACCAGATGCCTAACGTTTTTTATTAAAATGAATTACTTTTATGGAATTGTGTAGTTGTTACTTGTAATGTGACAGTGTACAGTGCATTCTTCAAACATTTAACAATACAATACACTATTCTCTCAATTATAGTTCCTTTCTTTAACATTTTTGTTATAAATTAAACAGCAAACCTATAAATTAAAATATTTCACATCTCTTTTTTGGGGCGCTAGAAAAAGAAAGCTTATTTCGTTTTGGAAAAAAAATAAATAAATAAATTTTAAAAAAAAAAATCAAAATTTCACTAATACATATAGACTGCTCAACTTTCCAAACTGAAACTTGTGCATTTTTCAATACTTTCTTTTTTCGTTTTATTTATCTCTTGGTATAATTTCATCTGGCCACATTTTTAAGTGGTATGGAGGTCAGCTATCATTACTATTTTTTTCTTTCTGCTTGATGAAGATTAGATGCTTCTGGGCAAACATTCCAGACCAACAGTGATATCACCTACCTCTGAATTCCCCTCAGAGGAGGCTAACTCAAAGAACTAAACGATGATACAAACTGACCAGATGGAGGAGGAAATGTAACAACTATAAAAGTCTTGTCAAATATAATCGACTCAAAAATGCTGGATCAATGCCACTGGGCGATTGGCAAAGCAAATAGAGGGGGCTATTGCTTATTCGGCTCTTATGTCCGACATTGGATTGTAACAATCGTTCACCAGTGTCACACAATTGGTAAGATTAGGAACACTAGCTCCTATTACTGGTTTTCCTTTCACTGGACATGACTCTTTCCAATTCTTTTACTGTTTATACTTTTCCAATTCTGTACATTCCCTTTAAATTGTGTCAACTACTGTCATATATGTGTGTACATGTCTGTGAGAAGGAAAAATATCTCACTTCATACAGTGACACTATGACATCACACATTGACAAAATGACATCCTCCTCCTCCTCCTCTCCCCTACCCCCCCCCCCCCCCAGCCCCGTGACATGACTTTAAACACACTGTACAGGCCTCTTAAATGGATATAGATTCTCCTTCTAGATAAATGCAATGGAATTAAAACTCACCACACAGACATCTCTTTAAATATATACAATGTAGCAATAGATCATAGAACTGGATTACATCTCCTTTAACAAGGATCTAGTTAACTCATAATGCTGAGCTAGTACTTTTGCCCTGACAGGATTAAAACTATAAGACCAGTCACAGGGATGGTAAATAGAAGCCAGCAAAAGTAAAAGACTGTTTACAGTAGGATTCGGAGCATATAAATATAGAATTAGACTTGTCAAATGTCACGAGACACCGAGAGAGAGAGACGTCTCACGGAGTGACAGGCATGTCTCTATCTCGGGACAGTTTCAAATGGAAAGGAAAACACACCGGGGAACATTCACAACATTACTGAACACTTGTTGCAAATTACACATCGAGGCTAGAAATACTTTATCCAAGTCTCTCTCGGTATATATCCATTACTCTGTAGGAATGTTTATAGGTAGGTTAACACACAATGGAGATTATTGAATGACAGCAATGTTATTTAAAATTATAGAATTTGACAGGTGGAATATATATATATATATATATATATATATATATAGTCAACTAGTTCTTTATTTAGCAACTTACTTTGAAATCCAGATAACTTTTACATTCAACAAATCTTTGGTCAAGAACGGTTGGTCGTGTGTATGACTTTTCAATCGTTAACTATGTTTTGTATGTTTTCATCCTTCCCTGTTCCATTTTTGTGGACTTTAAATTAATGGACTTACTACGGGATTTAAAATTGTTATTTTGCTTGTTAAAATAATAGAATTGTAGAGAATGGTACTAGAAAAAATTACAATCAATGTTTTCAAAACAGGTTTAAAATGGAATATATGCATGAATACCAAATCCTGGTTCTGAATGGAAATTTTTCACTGTTCTAGGCTTTGCTAACCTATTATTTGCCGTTCAAAATATTAATATCTTAATTTGTCTAATTTGTTTTGGTCGACCACTTCATTTCTATTCCAATAGTACTTAGTATAGTTCACTTTCGGCATGCACTGGAGAAGGGCTTTTTATGCTCGAAAGCTTCGAAAAAATCCAAATATTGGCTGTTTTTCTTTCAAATCACTCGTAAATGACATAAAATCATTTTTGCATCTCCCTGTAGATCCAGCATTTCTCTAACAGCAACATAGTTGTTTAACAGTTTTATTCTTTCACTTTTATTCTATCACTTATATGTGTACAATATGTGTATGTGTGTATATTATACACCGTGTATGATTGATACTGTAGTTGCTTCAGGGACTACTAGGTTTATAAACTCCACCAAAGAGAGATGGGAAATTGATGACTAGTAATGGAATGTGTTGGCCATGTGGTCCAATGTAAGCTAATACCCATCACTGTCAAACAGATCACAAGAGTTATTTTTAATCAAGATCAGGTTAAGCTTGACCATGGGTCCCTTTATATATACTTTACATGCTATAGGGTAATAGGAATGTTAATTCTTTCCAGCCAAAATAAATTTCAGAGGCCATCATTATATAGCCTGTGTTCTTATCACACCCTAAAGATATATAGATATATATTTTTAATTCCTTTTTTTGTTTTCATCTCCTGAGAATTAAGGGTAGAGAGTTTAGATAAGTTAACTTCTAAGGCATTTATGTTTGACTTTTAAGTAGCTAGCTGCACTACAATTTTAATGATGGAGATGTTTTGGCATGGAAGCTAGTGGTAGATGTTTGGCATGTGGCAGCTTGGGGTGGATAATTGGCATTGTGAGCTAGTGGTTAAGTAGTAGGTTTATATTTCAAGGGTGTAAACAAAACAATGTGTGGAAAAGTTTCAGTATAAAAATGCTTCAATTTGTGAATGGGCACTTGTATGGCTTGTTTACCAGATTGGAGAAGGGGGAAACGAAAGAGGAAGGGGTTACAAGGAAGAGGGAAGGAGTGGGGAAAAGGAAGGCATCAAAAAGATGTAAGAGGAAGGGAAGAGGCAGTAGGGATACTGTGGGTCAAGGGAAAGAGGGATAGGGAGGATTGTTTCCAAAAATCTTAACAATGCATTTCTGATTAGGAGCTTGGGCAAAGTTTATCTTTCACGATGGAATAGGAGTTCAATATACCTTCTGGGGGGAATAATATAGCTTTCAGATTTTGAATAGCACCTTTCCAGGCTCTCAACTTTGCTTCACATAAAATACAATGGCTCCACTATCATCATGAAATTATATCAAATGAGCAAAAAACAAACATTATGCAGTTAATGAGCTACAAGACTGAGGAATGGACGACTACGTTTACTTACCTAATTAATGTGAATGAATTTATTAATTTATAATACATGTAATGAATTTATAAACACTCAACACAGAGAAACCTTTAATAAAATTTTCAAAAGATAATGATAGGTGATAACAACTGACAGAGAAATCTCTTGACAGTAGCATAAATGACCTCTACACAAATTTATAGCTATTTTACTTATCTTGTGACAAATTATTCAAAAGATGTCTTAACTTCTCTTTCCTAAATTATAACTTCACCCACAACATCAATAAGAAAACTTGCTGGGAAATGAACAGCAAAGTTCAGGATATTTCCTCCTTTCATGCTGTAGCAATGATGTATATTAATTATAAAAACCTCAAAAAACTTAAAATGCATCAAGTTCTGTTGGAAATGGAATGTTGCTACAGTAATATTTTTAAAACCAAAAATGTTAAAATTGTTCTTCTATAAACAATGTTGTTTTTTTCACTTGCCCAACCACTTTCTGCTTCCAATAGCTCTTTGTGAATAAATATTTATCTCATTCCTTATTTGTGTGTAAAATTTAATTCTAATAACATAACATCTGGTACAGTACTGTTTCAAGGAAAACAAGTTGAAACAATTTGAGGTGGCATACCACCTACATTGAACTCCTTTCTCTCCTTCCTTCCTTCATTCCTTTAACGATCCACAACATCATTTTAATATTAATATACACAGATACATTAAACTGTATTTATGTCCCCACCTGTTATGCCAAGTCACATTAAACAAGCATGGAGAGTCTACACCCAGGTACCCCCCCCCCCTTTACTTTTAAATACACACATCTTTTTCCACAAGATATCCACACAAAAGGCCTCCTAGGATAAACCTCTTCAAAGTACCTTGAACTGTCACAAGATATATCTATTCCCGAAAAACTTTGGACACATGGTGGCAATGTCTTTTACCTGTTTGTTATTTTCCTTCTTTCATTTTCTTATTTGTGTTATGTCTGTGTGTTTTTCTAGTATCATTTATCTTCGATTCCTCCTAAGCCACTGTTCTGACAAAACAGCGAATCAAGTTTTTAAAATTGGAACATTTCCCCTCACGGGTGAATGTTCCACAGGTGGTAGCTATTTGTATAATGTACTGTCTGTATATACTGTACAGTGACTGTATTTAAATTTGAACACAAATTACAAACAGTACATGATATAAAGTCAACCCAAACAAACATCGGTTTCCAGTTTAGGCCCTCCCAGTTTTAAACTTTACAAGACAACATGGAGAGAGGGGGAGAGAGTGAAGAGGATGAACACATTTCTTTGGAACACCCTGTAAATACCAAATAACCTTTCTCCCCCCCCCCCCTTCCCCAAGAAAAGAAGTCCAAGCTTTATATAGAACTAAATAAAGTACTCTCACAGACCTGTAGTTTAAGGTAAACTACTAAACAAAAGGATACAACATGTATGCATTTATGAGGATAGTTAAATTCCAACCATTCATCGGAGGGATTATCCAGAGGACAACATGTGGTTGGAAGGACCCCATAAAGACCAAGTATGGGATCAAGACCAAGTATGGGGTACGGGTTAACAAGGTATCAAGCTGAGAGAAAGACGACATCAGAGGGAGTAGAAGAGTAGTTTCCTCCGTAGGTTACCGCCAAACTGGCTATGCCACATGTCAACCAATCAGATGGATAGATAGATATACAGTATGTACAGTAGTTTGTTACGGTGGGTATATTGTAGAGGCAACAATTTCTTTGACTGTGCAAACTACTATGGCACACTTAATGAAGTTTCTCTTCTATACTTCCAGGAATTCAAGCTGTAACAAGGTAACTTTAATGGACATAGTTAAACATGCAGTTCATTACATTGATCAATGTAATTATGGAGATCAAAGAAATCATGTTTCACAAGTTATGCCCTGGTTAACAATAAGAAACATTGTGAGGTCAATTAATTGAATGTTCCTATAGAGCTGTATAAAGAGGAATGTATCATTTAAACATGAACAGTGATGTCTGGATTCAGCTCCTCCTGTCTAATACATTTCAGAAGTTGACAGGTCAAATTAACACCAATCTACTGTACTACTATATGACATCACACCTGTTTGCTTCAAGTTCACTTTCGAAAAATGTCATGCACTGTACGACAATTATACATACCTATTCTAAATATCTTGGAAACGACAGAGCTCTACAAAGAATTTGAATGTGATTTGCAAGCCTGTTTGGACCATGGTCCTCTTGTATCGATCAATTTCGAACTGCAGAAAACATGAACCATTTACAAACATTTGAGACAAATATATACTTTGCTACAATCACCACCACCATCACATCATCATCATCTCCATCTCTACCATCATCTTCGCACTACCACCATCACCTCACCATCATCACCATCCATCGGCATTCATCACCATCACTATTATCAACACCACCACTAGCCAAAATCATCTGCTACCATCACCACCACCCCCATCACAAAAAACATCACCACTACCACCACTACCACCATCATCACCACTACCATCATCGCCACCACTAACACCATTATCACTATCACCAACATCACCAACATCACTATCACCATCACTACCACAGTCCTATCATCACCACCACCACCATTACCAACCATCATCACCATACAACACCATCTTGATTCTGTCAGAATATGTCATTATCCACTGAAAAGTCTCTTTCAATTACAAGGCAAGTTAGCTGTAGAACAGATTACCATGACCTTTGACCTAGACCCATGCTGATTTTATCAGATTCTACATTACCCATAGAGCCCAACTCCATGGAATAAACTATACCTCACTGTACCTTTTACTAAGAAGCCCAGAAAAAAACAAAGTCATAAACCTGTCTATTCTTCTACTGATAAGGTCCACAGGGAACTGACCTCAACCAAGCTAAAAAATAAGTGTCTGGCATATTTACATACTGCGGGCATTACTCTTTGATTGGAATATATATTAACTAACTTAAACTCTCCACCCTAGCTATATTGGTATTGGTGTAATGTGTATGGCCGATTTGAATCTAAAGAATTTCTCCTTCATGTAATTTATTTGTTTTCCCTGTGAGGAAAACCTACCTCATCATTGTACTTGATCAATAAGTTGGTAATTGTCCTTTTTGTTTTATACAGTCATTCATTTCTACTAAATTGTAGAAAGTGGCTGACTGCCCTAGGACTGACCATACAGTAGCAATATACTGTTGTCATCTTCTGATATATATTTATTCATAATTTTTTTTATTAATTAAGGGTCCTTAGATGCAATCTGGTGCTATATTTTGCTACATGAAGTGACGTTATGTTCAAGAATTTTCGGGCTTAGTCTGTCCGATATTTGTTTTTAATTGCGGCAGATTTTAGTTTTTGTTTGAGTATTTTTTTATCACTATAAATCGCATCTTGGGGGCACAATTTTTTGGGAGAGCATGTGCCCCCCCCCCCAGGACACCCCTTGGCGACGCCACTGCATATTTATAAAAGAACTCTCACCTATGGTAAACACAAAATCCCATCCCTTTAGGGAAGTCTAGTCTAGTGAGTACCAAGTTATATTAAATAGACAATGTAAGAGGCAAAGATACCTGTGAGAATGAAACTGCGCACAAATTACCACAAATGAATTTAACACAATATGCAGCATTGTTTATGGTCACAGAGTAAAGGTGAGTTCTTAGGACAATCAAAAACCTGTCATTTACTGTCATTTACTCTATTACATTTTCTAAGCTGATTGAGACTCCAATATTGATCTTGACTTACAGCATCATACATACTACAGGGAGGAGGTTGTTATGGGGGGGGGAACTGAAGGAGGGAGAGGAAAGGGGCACAGAGGAGGAGAGAGGGGAAGTGTCGGTGCTGGCCACTGCCCACAACCTCACTTACAGGCCTGTGTATCATATGCCGTGAGTAATTACCCGTTGGCCATATTAACTGTCAAAGATCTGGTCCTTCATTGTAACCGCATCCTGTATAAATCTAGCACTAAGACCTTACTTGATGATGATGTTATCAAAATTAGGTCAGACATATGGCGGACTATTGTAGCACAATCAGATGAGTAAACAGCAGGGTCCATGGTTCCCAGTGGGTTTTTATCATATTCTTCCTGGTAGTTGACCCCCCCCCCCCCCACAAACCATTCACTTGGCAGCAAATGTCTATATTACAAGTCGATACCCTTAACCAGTGAAGATAGTATCGGTCACTACTTGGAAACCTTTTCATACCCTACATCTCCTGGGGTTATCTGTAGAGATACCCTTACCGTAGATGGCTTGTAAAATAATGGTGGACACGCTCCTCGTCGCACCGTGTGACAGTGTGATTCCATCACACAAACAACACATTCTTTCTTTTCTTGAATCTATCTTTTCTTTTTCTCTTTCCCCCCTTTTTTTTTCTTTGTGCAACTTTTATTTATCTGATATCTATCAGTTTCGATGTTGAATATTTCAATTGAAAGAGTTCACAGAATTGTCAATCAAAGCCAGTGTAGTAATTCAATGCTTGACTGCATGTGGTCTAAGCTATATATATTGATATATAGATATATATATATAGATATATAGATAGATATATAGATAGATATATACTCCTAGTACTATGGCTGGTGTTGGTAATATAGGATCATGTTCTCTCAGAGGAAACTCCCACCACTGATCAACCAGATTATATAACAAAATGTATCGCAAAATTATGTAAATTAAGCATTGAACTCTAAATATACTAACTCTGGGACACCTGAAGAAGTGAATAAACTTGCAAGGGGGTCAGGGGTAAAAAAAAATATGGAGGGTATGTGCTAGTGCTAGAAGGCAGGGATAATTACAGTAAAGAAGACAATCAAAAGAACCCTAGGTGAGATTAGTTACAGGGCAGGGAGGCGGAGCAAGGAGGGTGGGAGATTAGTGATTTGAAATCCCAGAATAAATCTGTTAATCTTTAAAATGTCAATGTAAGAACTTACAATTTTGAGAATTTTCTGATATTGTCAAAGCTAACGTTCTGATTATGACATGCTTGTTCTCTATCTATTGAACCTAAGTTTCCACTAACCTCTAAGGACGAGACAAGTCTGTAAGTACTGTATTATTTGATGATGAAATGGGGGGCAAGGAGGGTGGGGAGATTAGTTATTTGAAATACCAGAATAAATCTGTTAATCTTTAATAAGTAAATGCAAGAACTTATAAATTTTGACAATTTTCTGACATTGTCAAAGGCTCTAACGTTCTGATTATGACATGCTTGTTCTCTTAACTATTGAAGCTAAGTTTTGACTTACCTCTAAGGACGAGACAAGTCTGTAAGTATTATTTGATAATGAAATTCTCCTGTCAGAGCCTCTGTGGAACAACTGCTCCTGAACAAAACAAGAAAAGAGAAAACTGGTTTGCAATAAACATCCACTCAATATGCAATTGTAAATATTGTAGGAAATGGAGACGACCAAAATGTTGTCTTTAATACAGTAGATCAGAACAGCCTCCTTAACAGAATTTCTCAAAAAGGAAGGGGGGAGGGTGAATAATATATGAGAGAGGAAGTATGTGGTAGGATAGGGAAGGGCGACATACAGGGGGAGGGTGACATATGGTGGTTGAATGCAGTAATATGGGTGAGGTTGAGGAAAGAGTTGAAAGTGTGTGGGTGCACACAGAGGTGCCTTGAGAGGGGGGAAGGATGGGAGCGACAGTTGCATCTGGAGTATATTATTCAGGATAAAGTTACACATTAGAAATTTTTGGAAGCCTACCTCCTCCTACAGTGGTTCACAGATGTCTGCAATATGCGATACTTATAACCAACTCCGGCATAAATTGAAGCCACACTTTGCTAAGTAGCAGGATTACGCTTGAACCTGTCACTGTGAAAGTACAAGACATTTCCTAGAACCTCTTTGCAATCCCTAATCGTTTGCTATTTACTTCACAGCAATCCACATTGTTAACTGATTTATACAGGAATATGTTTTGGTACTTTTTTAACATGGGAGGGAGGTCAGCTTATGAAAGTATAGATCTACAACAAAAAAAGTGTTAAGTAAAAATTTATGCCAACTATACAGCCTGTTTGCACCCAAACTTAATAAACTAAACCAAACACTCCATTTTCCCAGCTTCAAAAAAAAAGAAAAAGTGTTTCACAAATTAATTTTCCTGATGTACACCCCCTTACTGTGAGCAAAAACATTAAAGTAGAAATTTATTACGCATTTTGACGACATGACGCACGAATAACTGTCGGTCAACGTCAAAGCAGACCGAAAGGGAAGGAATTTTTAGAATTTATCGGCTATATCAAAACTAAATCATCTGTTCCAAGTAATATCACATCTGTCTGCACAAACATGTTTACAATTAGTTATCTGCCTACCACTAGTCAAAGGCACAATTGTTCTACAGTAAGTAGCTATTGTTACCTTATTAATTGTTCTTGTAATTAACACAAAAGAATTATTTCACAGACCATTTCATAAATCTGTTATCATTCTACGCCGGAAATACAGATATATTATCCTCGCTAGATTGTGTTCCATTACAGTGATGAATTATTGTCAATTGTTTTACAATGTACTTACAATTGTGTTACAATGACTGAAAAATCTATGCAAATATTTAAAAGTTTACAAGTTTTTATTCTTCATTTTCTAATTACCAAAGTAAACCTGTTCATTTAACATTCCTACTAAACAACTGAGCCACCCAGAGACAAACACCCACCACACCTCTCTCTCTCTTTGACAAATTTGAGTGTTTAATAATATTCTGAACAAATTACTAATTGTGGGAGTTGTAGAATTGTTACTGTTTTTTGTTAATGCTATTTCTTCTGAGGAGTCTATTTGTTATAGACTTAGTATTCCAGCCACTCTCATCAATGAGCCCTTTGATGATTAAAGATTCATTCTGCCTCAAGAAAACAAAGAGTGGTAAAGAATTGATACAACCTTGGCTGATAGAATGGGGTATTTAATAACAGTCTATTTATAACATTATTGAGATACATTATATATCTTTTACAGTCCTTTTATTACTGTTACATGATGACTCACTACACCAGAAGACATAATGTGCACTTTGGGAAATAAAAGTCTAGATTAAAATTTGGCTTCTGTTTGTATTCTCCAACTCTCTCTCCCTCTCTCTCTCTTTAGTTGCATTGTAAAATGAAATTGATTAGTATTTTGTGAAGGACGTGTATATCCTGAAGATATCATTATTTTGGATTCTGAGTCACCAAATTATTTTCCATTTGTCCTTCAGGTTAATATTGACTGCTTTACACATTATTTAAGATAACTCATTTTATTTGTTCATTTTTTTTTTTTTTTTTTTGGTAGTCATTTAAGCTTCATTCATCTCCCTGCAGACCAAATGCTTAAGAAACTTGGAAGGAATCCACCAAGAGACTTTGAAGATAGAAATCAGAAAGCCAGCAAGCTTTAGTGATTTCTTGCAATGTTTTATACCAAAACATTTACCATAAAAGGTTCCCCATAGATCATGTTATATTAAGTCATAAAAGGGCTACTGGTTGAAACATCTCAAAATCCATCTAGACCCTACACACCTCCGAGCTATCAATGAATCACAGAATATTTAAGTCTGATAAGGAGTGTCAAAGGATGAAGACACTGACACAAAAAAAGGTCAAGTATTCCAAAACTATCTAGATACGATACAGACAAAACAGACAGACAGACAGACAGACCTGACAAAGACAAATACAGGTGACAAGGGGAAACATGTGAATTAAAGAGAAACTGGGAATATTGCCCAAAGTATCTTTGAAATAAGTACCTCCAGACCGAGTAAGAATTAAAGCCAATTACGGAGCCAATCTGATCCGGTCTGGTTTCAGGTCACTCCTCTCTGGGTGAGTGACGAATATTCTTTTAGATCTTTGATACCGTCCATAATGAAGAAACACGCTAGGACTATTTCCACCTCTCGGTGAATTTTTCTTCCAATTTTTTTTTTTTTTCCTTTTTTTCTTTGCTCTCCTTGGCGGTACTGTGTAACTGTTACAAATGTTCCCCCCGGGCAGACTAAATGAACTTCACGCCAGGGTTCTCCTCACCAGAAACAAACAGCGGTGTGTCATTAAAGCTCGGCCTATGAGCGTCTTTAAATAATACTGGCCTTCCTTGCAACCCTTGCGCTTTGATGATGTCCCCTTTTACCGAACTGTGGAATGTTGACATAGGACTCAAACTGACATGAGCTTCATTGCCACTTAGTAGTGTTATACCAAAATGTCCCCCTGCTAAGCTGTGTGTATTCAGTACTTAAGCATACTACTGTATGTACAGCGCAGTACCATACTAGTGTTAATATTGCAGTGTTAAGTTTAGTGTTAGGAGTGTTAAATACCAAACTGTTTCCATGCTTCAGTAGCAGTGTGTATTCCATGCTTAAGCATACTGTAGAGTGTAGTATTATGGTGTTACATAATAAAGTGTTACTAGTGTAACTATCGAAATGTCCCCCTGCTAAGATGTGTGTATATTCAGTGCTTATTGTAGAGTGTAGTAACTGTGTGATACTTGGTGTTATATACCAAAATGTCTACCGACTAGCTGTGTGTGTGTACAGTGTTGTAGCATACCGTACAGTGTAGTGTTAAAATGTAGTAGTGTTGCACCAACTCCCTGAGCACTAAGCTGTGAGTATACAGTGCTTAAGCATACTGTACATTACAGTTCATATGCAGTGTTAGTACTTACTAGTTTATATACCAAAATCACATCCCTATGCTAAGCTGTGTGAATGCAGTGTCTTAGCATATAATATACTGTACTGTGCCATAAAGTGCACTGTACTTGGTATAGTAGTAATTCTCAGGTTTATACCAAAATTACCTCCTTTTCCCCCAACTCTATAACAACAGCAATGTACCCCATTCAGCAAGAATTACCGAAATGACAGATGCCTAAATAATGACGTAATCACACCATCCCTGATACAACAAACAGGCTACATCTGAACTAATGTATGCACAGTCATTCAGAAGGCTCCTCCCCCCTTATTCACCAGCTAGTGAAAGATTTTATAAACACTATGCAATAACCAAAATATCCAAAGTGCTATTATTTTGAAACTTTCACTCTCCCCTTCCTCCTCAATCCCCCTTCTCCTTCATTTCCTCCTCACCCTGCCCCCCTCTCCTTTCCTTCCCCTCTCCTTTCCAACCCCCTCCCCCCCCTATTTCCAGTTCTTATTAGTCCACCACTGCATCCATCAGAATGGGTAATTTAACCCTGACATAATTTATTAATTTCCCAAGGAATAATACCATTTACTGACTATCTCTGGGTGGTATCTTTCTCTCTCTCTTTCTACTGCTCCAGAGAGAGCTCTATGAGGCAATAACAATAGATAAGGCACCAAAAAAATATGTATATAACAAAAAGCCTTCCAGGTGTATAAGCTGAAAAGCAAACAAGCAGAGCCATACACACAAAGTATTCCACAGGAATGTGGATATTGTTGGAAGGGGTATTGTATTCTGTCTTTCTGTCTGTCTGTCTGTCTGTCTATCTTCCTCTACTACCATTTTATTTCCATCTCCGACCCCCCCCCCCTCCACCTCCTTCTCTTTCTTCTTTCTTTGGCATAAAAAAGAAACCCCTCTAATACACAGGTGAACATATCTATATTTTCAGGTGTGGAAATTCTTTCGTCGATGACCACCCCTTTCGCTATTCAGAATCGATTCGTTCGCCTAGAGGTATTATTCCTTTATCTGTATAATCACAACCATGCTGCCACTACCACAATAACAAGAATTCCCAGTCAAATATGCCATCAATTCACATCCACCAGAAAAAAAAAAAATTCTCTCATGGAGATTTGCGAAAGATTTTTGCAATGCCAAATCTCTATGAATTTTAGCAGGAGTGTAAAACTTTTAGTCTTGGAAGATATATTGCGCAATAATGACAACTATGGTACATACATGCACGGTTACTTTAGTTATGAAAGGACGGTTGGTAACAGTACCAAAAAAAAAAAGTTTTAATATTCAAATTTTGTGTACAATAGCTCTGTCTGATGAAAGAAAACATTATTATTTATGGATCCTGGTGAAATTATTATCCCATTTTTACACAGCATTATTGATAATATTGATATATTGATAACCCTAAATTGCACCAGAAATGTACTGGCTGATAAAGTGAACTTGAAACAAAACAATCAAATTGGATGATGTCATGATACAGAGTCTCAGACTGACAGCAAAAATGTTTTTGCTTTTTTATACCTTTTTTTCAATTTAATTTTTTTGAACTTGGATTGGATTGGGTTCCCAAATCCCAACTTTACCTTAAAGGATGTAATGGTAATGGCAAGCACTCAGATAAAGTAGTATCTGTGTTCATCTTTAAATTAATCCCCCGTTTTGAAGTAGAAAGTTGGACAAATTTCAAACGAAAACGTAAAAGAAATGTGTTGAAGTGATTTTATGAAATCACACCTGTTTGCGACATGCTACCAACATCACTATGGGTACAAAACATGTCAACTTTGAATGCTGTTATCTCGAAAAATGCTGTTACCTCGAAACACATTGTTACCTCGAAAAAGTATCACAAGAATTTAACACAAACTTGACCAGGATGCTTTAGAATATGTTCCTCTTTTTATATCAGTCAACAACAAAAATTCACCTAACCACTTTTTTATTAAAATGACAGGGATCAATAACTTGTCAGCCTTTTGATGAATGTGCTCTCACTGCTTTTATCCAAAGAGATAATGAAAGAGGTTACTCCATTTAGGAGGGGAGGGGGGAGGATAGCTTTAGCCACAGTGTTATTAATTTAAAAAATAGTAACAATATTGGATCAATTAAAAGCTTCAATCTTTTCATATCATAATTAGCATAATTAAAAGTTACACCTGCCAAGAAAACTTGATACTGTCTAGTAAATAATAATTTAAAAAAAATTTTTAAATGTATTTCAAGCAGTTCAAGCACAAGAGGTACTGTGATGATGTCAGATTTATTCGACTTGCCCAAGTCTACTTTCTAAGATTCATTAAAACAATGATCTACAAAACATGATTGATTAGATTTTTCTTAGAAGGTTTGCCTGTCCTTTTAGAAAGTCGGTCATTTTGTCAGCAATTAGATCCATAACAGGAAACAAGATTTCTGTGACGCCTTTTATAAATGTTATCTTTGAAGTCAATGAAACATGAAAAGCACTCATGTAAACAAGATTTATGAGTTTGTAGATAATATTTATCAGTTGCGCAAACCTACTTCCCTTGCCATCCATCATGCTTACTTTACACCAGGAATAAATTAACAAGTAAAAAGACAGTATGTTCAGATAAAGGAACAATGGTGGATGAGCTTGGTTGGGGGGGGGAGGGTGAGGGGGTCTTGTTAACAAAGTAACAAACTAGTTAACGAGAAGTCAAACTATGTTCAGATCAAACAATGTACGGTAAGTGGAAAGAGGGGGGGGGGGCTTTGAGTAACATTAGTGAGACTGCTTGTTCACAATTACAAATGAATTAATTTGAATTGTAGGATTCACTTTGAATATTTCAACTTACATATTTTATTGTGATAACACATCATTGGCATGTTATCACAGTTTAGGCATAAATTAATGGGTATATATCCACAGGTAAATGCAAGCATTTCCTTCCATGTTTGTCCTACACAAACAAGAACTTACAGTATTTCATATGAACATATTTGTAAGGCGTGGGTGAAACTTTTATGAATATTCATTTTTTGGCTAAAAATGTATTAGATCATCCTCAGTTGTTAATCAATCAGTTTTATAGTTTTGTTTGAATTTGCAACTCAAATTAATTGTGAATTTGTTAATTAGTTGATTATTCCTTTACCAAAATAACCCCTCAAGATGAACATGTTAAATCAACAGCTCAACATTTCTTTATAAACAAATACACTTTAAAAACATTTTGCTACTGTATGACAATCAAAATAAGACCTTAAAATCTTCTTACTTTGGTGTAAATTTGGTATGAAAACGAAATTATGTAATTTTAGTACCTTAAAATCTTTATTTTGATGTAAATTTGGCTCAAACGGAATAAGAGAAATCAACAGATGAAAAGCTACTTTTTTTTCACCTTTTAGGATATACGCTTGATATTAATGGAATGAATTAATGTTGATAATCCAATTGCCAAAACACCATATTGAGATAATGCAAGTGACTTTAACATATCATTTCAACATGTAGTTGCCCCAAAACTCATTGGTTTCAGTTATTTTGAATGATGATACCTAACTGTGAATATATTGTAATAAACATGCCTTCAGAAAAACAACATTTAACATTTTTTTTTGGGGGGGAGGGGTTTATTTTATTTGTTTTCTTTTCTCCGCATCAGCAAACACTAGGGGGATACCAGAAGGTGACCATTTTCTACAATTTGTTATCAGATTTCATTCAAGATTTGTTTTTTCTTAACAGATGCAGAAACGGATCAGAAGAGGTAAAGTTCTACCAACCAGAAATTCATGCGCAATGCAAATAACCTTGTACAATAATAGAATATCAATATTATCAAGTATTTTAAGTTCCATGGTACATCCTACATACAGCCCAGTACAGTTGTACATTAAAAAAGATGCTTGGTTTCTTTTACAATTAATTATGACAATTTGTACCATACATGTACAAACCTAATTCAAACATTTTTTTTCAAATGTTTTAAAATAAAATTAAAAACAATTGGGTGCATTGCCTTTGCTCTTGTTTTGGAGGAAATTTTTGCAGGGAAATGACCCGATTTATGCCAACAAAACGGCAAATGTGCTCCTCTACATGAATGGCAAATTGGACATCCAGATTTTTTTTTTTTCGAAATGAACTTAAGTTTTCTCAATATTTAATGGGTCAATATGCCAATGGTTTAAAAATAAATATGTAAAACTCTTCCCAAGTTCTTAACCAATTATGTAAATAATCCCTTAAATTTATTTCATGCGTGTTAAAATTATTTCTACAATTTAGCTACCGTACTCAGCCAGTTGCTTATATAATTTCAATTTACAGAGAGATGTTGTCACACAATAACATTTGTACGACAATATTTATGTCCATTTCATTTATATCTAAATCTTCTTTGTTTTTCACTTTTTCTTTTGGGTCAAGGCAAATGCAATAGAAAATAATTAAGCTTTTGTTTTTTGTCATTCCAAACAAGTCTTCAACAAATCAAGATATCTGAGCCTATTCTACAAAGTGACAGCATTGACACGATGCTAAAATTGGTTGATATTTTATTTTTATTATTTTATGCATGTGAATGATACAATATCTAGCAACAAAATGTCTGGGCGGCAAAATTATAGTCAGAGAAATTTGCCCTTGATTTATTGATTGCTTGCTAAATTTGCTTCCTGGTTTTCTGCAATTGAGGAAAAAAGATGATATGGGGAGTCCTTAGTTCAATTTAACTATAATGTTATTTTGAGTTATATTAAGTATAGGTTTGGCAACATCTACTGGTGTAAGAGGGAGTCCTTAGTTCAATTAAATGTAATATTATTTTGAGTAACTTTAGATATAGGATTAGCAACATATATTGGTGTACTAGGGAGTCTTGACATTCAATTAACTGTGATATTATTTTGAGTAATATTTGGTAAGGTTTACCATTATTGGTGTAAGAGGGAGTCTTTAAGTGCAATTTAACTATAATATTATTTTGAGTCATATATAGTATAAGGTACAGGCAACATTTATTGGTATACGAGGGAGTCTCTTTAAGTGCAATTAACTGTAATATTATTTTGTGTAACACTCAGGCATAGGGTTGGCAACATGATTGGAATAAGAGAGAGTCCTTACTTCAATTAATGGCAATGTTATTTTGAGTAATACCTGTTAGGATTGGCAACATTATTGACCAGACACAAAAAGACACTTTATATATTTATATATATTAGAATGATAGACCTACTGTTTGAGCATGCATGTACCATCTGTTAGATGTAGGGTTAGATGCTATAGACCTACAACAAAAAGGCCTATACATCCATGGTTGAGATGATTTTCCAATTTCCATTCTGTGATGTATATATTGACTACAAATATCAACTAAATCTTAAGAATATAACATTTAATTTTTCCAACACTTTTTTTCATATTATCTTCTGTTTCCTTTCTTCTATTTTTCTTTTGCTGTTAATAATTCTGTTTAGGTTGTTTTAGTTTTTACTTTCCTTGAATACTTCTGTTTTGTGTGTTGCTGTTTGGTTTGTTTTAAATTTTAAACTAGGCCTAATCAAGTTCAACTTTACATCAAAGGGAAATGGATTAAAATAAATGAACTGGCACAAAACATTCATAAAATTAACCTCTTTCTTTTTTTCTTGCTGTGTTTTTCTTTCTTGCTCCCAACTATAACCATCTTCTTTTACATAAAGTAAAGAATGTATGTTCATACCAACTGTACAAATTTAAAGGGTTATTAGATACCTCCAGTGCTTTCCATATAGAAGGTTAGAAAGAAAATTTAACAGTTGCTGTAACTTTCATTAGCCGTTATTATTTTAGTCTTCCTACAATGTTGTTAAATACAAGATCATGTATTTCCTGGATTTGTTAAACCTGTCCTGGGTATTTGAAAAAAATGTCCCTTTACAAGTATGTTAATTAATAAACTGCAATTGTTCTCTGTGGGTTCTAAATTACTCTGACCAAGGTACATAACAGTAGCAAATTACAAGTGGGGATACCATATAATATATACCTAAGAATTCTATTTGTTTCATACTACTTTTTGCTTCTTTCACTGCTGTTAATAATTCTGTTTAGATTTGCATTATTTTTTACTTTCCTTGAGGACTTTTGTTTTGTTTTGTTTTGTGTTTGTTTGTAAGAATTCTACAAGTTTGGTTACTTTGATGAGATTTTATTTGAGGTGTATTGTATCTCCCTTTTACATCAATGAAGAAATATATGAGGTTATGGTTAATTTGCACTTTCCTTACACTGGGAAAGATATTACAACAAAGAGATTTGTGACAACTGTAATGCGCAAATATGCAGCGATAAAAAAATTCTCTCAAACTAAGCTACAGTAAATAATGAAAATATTTACCTTTGAAAATGTCAAATAAATTCTTTTTCTAATATTCACAAATCCATCCAATAATTTACATCGCGCATGACAAAGTTAGGTAAGAAATTTACTCACCATGACATCATAAAGATTCTAAGCCCACTTGACTTGCCTTACAATCAAAGACAATTTCTAGAAATGTCTTTCAAGCTTACATCCCTTCCCCCATTCTTGATACAAAATTTAATATCTTAACAACAATTCTGCCTTTCCCATAATGGTTGTAATATTTCATTTTCTTCTTTTTTAATTCAACTATTGTTTTGAAACTTTAATACTTTCATAATCTACCAATCAAATATTACACCCCACTTGCACCCACCATTAAGTTCTTTCTTTTTTCTCCTTGACCTCATCTATCACTTTCTTTTCCATCTTCGAATTTCTTCCCCCCCTCCCCCTCCCCCCTCCCCTTCCTTTACCTGTCTAACCTACACCGAAGGTATACATATTATTTATGATCACTTACCAACTGGAACTGTTAAATAAATAAACACTCCAGGACCGGCCCTTTTGCTTATAATGTCAAGGTTAAGAGAGCCTATCACCTGGTTTCCACTTCACAGCATCTGGGTCCAAGACAAGGAACGTTTATTCAAATCTCTCTTCTTGTACTCTTCTCAGCCAACAACCCTGAGTAGGACAAGAATAAATATACAAAAGCAACTCTTTAGTAAGTCCGATCACAAGCACATGTACGTGGTTGTTCGATGATCATATATATATAAAGGTATCCAAGCTTCCTTGAGGAAAGAGAAATTTCCAAATCACTGACTGGGCTCCTCCATGTGAAAAAATACCACAAGATGAAGATAGACTTTGACTGATATAACAAAAACAGAGATCAGATTTTGTTAAATGTATATCTAAGTGTATACCAAAAGCTGCTATTGTTCTTCAAAACAATAACAACAAAAGCAGAAGTTTCATTAATGATGGTTGTATATATATATCCAGCTGCATGCATGCCTTGTAACATAATCGATACACACACACGCACACCGAGAATCACTCAAGCTTCAAATACAACACAGAGATAACAAGCCGCTCTACTACTATGCTGGGTACATTAAAATCCAACCCTCCATTGTCATTCAACTTGTGGAGCAAGAGTAACAATATTTTCCCCCTCAGGGTATATCTTAACTTGCCAGAAGAAAAAGAAAAAAAAAAAAAAGATAAAAGAGGGAGAGAAAAAAAAAGTTCTACAAAACCCACAGAGCGACCCCATCTGAGTAAGCAGGTTTCTGATTGGTGCATATTACAACGTTGATGAAGCCTCTGGCCAATAGCGGAGTACATTTAATTTCTTGTCTAAGAATGCCTGCTGAGTGAGCTTGACCTCAGCAGGGCAACACATGTATCTAATTTACCAAACATTGGTGGAGCTCTGTGCACTGCCCTAATTCAAGCTGACTTAGACTTCATGAAGGTATCTTACAGTAAGTAGGCCTGCATACTTTCTTAAAACAACCCAGCTTGTTTCGTGGAGTACTATTGGCATATGAATGAATTCCTGTTGAATTGCACTTTCTGAAGCAGGGGAGCAATAGAAGGGATACATACGGCCCTGTATCCTACATACATTTAAATATCATTAAGGTTTTGGCAGGCTTATTGTTGGTTGTTCATTTGTTGATTTGCACTTTTCTGAAGGGGAGTTATAGAAGGGACACGGCCTGGTATCCTAGATACATTTAAGTATCATGAAGGTTTTGGCAGGCTCATTGTTCAATTACCAAGGCCTAGCTATATATAAAACCATTAATATGAATAAAACAAGCATGTTGTTTAATTTAATAGTAATTATTTTCATAGATTTTTTTTTTTTTTGCTATTTCTTCAAACTTTTATTTTCAAAATTGAGATGAATTTACATGTATATATGTGAATACAATACAGTCATACTAGGGGTATTGATGGCATCACATTCCATCACTGTAAAGTTGGAACCACCCCATACAATCCAAGCTCAGTGACATTAATACAATAAAGTGAAAAAGTAAGCAAAACAAAACCAGTTGCTTTCAGTGTAAAACTATGACATCATACTTGTTTGCTTCAAGTCCATCATATGGTAGGTAAACTCTCACAAGGTTCAATATTTCGAAAAAATTTATTTTTTAAAAAATTGTATGTAACTTTCAGCAGGATACTACTTGTCACAATATTGTTTCTGCTTTCATAAGTCCAAAATAAATTGTCCTAGGCTCTAGTTATTTCTTTTAATATAAACTGTTTAATTTAAATGGTATACAGTAACTTAATCTCATAATATTCCCTTCATTATGCTCTCGTCTTGAACAATAATATTACATTTGTTATTGCTACTATTTTTTTGCTCTGTCTTTACTTTATAGCACAAAGAAATTCAACCATAAAATAGTTCAAATTTTCCCCAAAAATTTGCTTTTCATCGAGAGACTCCCTCTTTAACTTTACTATCCTTTAATTTGTATTCTTTATACCACTGATGACTGGTATCGTCTTACGGCCCCACGTTGAGAACCATCGGGTATCGCTAGTTTAACCGGGCCCTAATGAGGGCTACGATTCAAGCAAATTCCGACCAATTTTGAAGAGGGAAAAGTGAATTCAGGTAAAAACACAAAAGCATTTTAAATAGATTAAGTCTTTCCCCATGGTGAGGTTCGAGTGTACTTTCGAAACTATATTCTCCTTAAATTGCAAAATAAACAGATAAATGTTGAACCCAGAGATCTTAAAGTAACTGCATGCTTGGATACAAAGATTTGCATCCAAGAATCTCAAATTTAACTACACAAAAGTATACATGTCTTTAATACTGCTTGCTCTGTTGTGGTGTCTCAAGACAAATATGTTTAAAACCTGAGATGATAAGAAAACCTGAGACACCACTTATAAATATTTTATCACATCTTTGAAATGATTTCTAGTACCCAATCTGCAAAATTAGACCAACTAAAAATCAAGAATGAGATGTTTCAATTTCAAAGGATGGCTTTAAGGCTCAAATCAAATATTGAAACATTGCAAACTGTTAAAAATATTGCAGTCAGTCCGGTCGCTTTGTTGAGTTATTAGAATATATATAACATGACTTATTAAAGGATTAAACATTAATAGGACACATGCTTATTAAAATGAGGAGCTGACATTCATCAATTAATTTAGAATTAAAGGAGATTTTATATATTTCACAGGTGAACCTCTTTAAAATGAGGAATAGCTATAGAAATATTACTTCAATATACTCAGTTTTTTCCCTTTTCTCTTTTTTTTTTGGTCTTTGATTATGAAACATACTTTTCAAGACTATAATTCTTTCCAAAGTCATCGTCGAGGATCCGGCAAATGTACAAATCAACTTCTTTCAGAGCAGTTTTTTCATTTTGGGAAGGGAAGTTTTGCCAATTTCCTACCAATTATTACTGAAACATTTAGATTGCACGCTATCGAAGTCAAACTAAATCAATATAACCGACAGCAGGGAATTAATGAGTGAGTAATTAAAAGATGTTGTTGAATTACATGAACTAAACTGTAAATTGTGATGGGAATTAATTTACGTGCTGGATAGAATAGAAAATTAACTACAAAAGTTGCTACAATTAATAATAGAGATGCATTCCTGTTCTTTCCCAGATCCTTCAATTCCATCCAAAACCCCACCCCCCCTTCCCTCTCTCCCGTGGCAATTCATACCTGTTACAGGGCTATACTATACATAGGCTACTGTATATCAGCACTTAGATGACATACTGTAGCCTATATCTCATATTCAGTTAACATAAAAAAGCCCAATATTGTAGCCAGGGCTCCTGCTACATTTGTGGGAGTGAACTGGGAGAAACGACATAACTACTTCCTTTTTTTTTTATCGTTTTTTGGGTCTAAATTTCATTTATTTTAGGTCAGGTGAATCTAAAAATACCGTCACATCCAGGCCCCACCCCGGGCATCTGACAAACTACTCCAGCACAGCCTTTAACCACCCATTTGTTGATTTAAGCTTTTCTTTGCTAAACCCTCCAAAGCCTACCTAAATACTGAAGCTTGGCAGAAGTATGAATTGTGGTGAGTGACAGACACTTCCACATTTTAAGTCACTCTGTTAAGAGATCCCAGACTTGGCTGTGATAATGATGTGATTGGCAGGTATATAAGTCAACACTTCAAATATATGTATTTGTTACGGTATAGTTAATATAGGTGTAGCTTCCGTTCCGTTCATTTTTTCTGCCAAATTTTGCCCAGAAAAAGCAGATTATTTTAATTCAGGAAAAGAAAAGAATCAATTAATAAAGTTTACAGCACTTGTAAAATTATCAAAATGTTTAAAGGGAATTGTGGTTCTATCATTTTACAGTGAAAGTGTTTTGCTGTATGAATCTTCCTATGGGGAGGCAATGGGTACATTTAATGTTGTCTCAGTTGTCATAGCAACAGTCGTCATCAAATATTCACTTTGTAGGATGGTAAGTGGGATGAGTTGTATTCGGATTGCCCTTTCTAGATTGCCATATTTTACGATATAATAAATTCAACATACTCATGAAGATAATGAAACATACAGACTGACTGACTTACAGAACAGACATACTAACACTTTACTAAAGTATCTGCAGTGAACATTATCTCCAATATGATTACCAAACACATAAAGTTCCGGCCTTGTTGTGACAACGTCCCTCCCCCCACCTCAACAGAAACAGAAAGGGCTCTTGTTTTTAGGGTACCCCCACAGCGCCCCTTTATATTCACTCTCTGCTATCCTTCAGGAACTGAAGTTCACCGAAATATTGACAGTTTCATGGCCATTAATAGTAATTACCTCCTTGTCACTTAAAACTATTTTAATAATGGCAAATTTTTTCATGTTCCATGTCAGAAGTCTGGGGGTTAAAAAGGGCACTGGATATTTTATCGGTTTACAACCTCATATCTGAAAGCATCTTGATGAGTATGCGCTCCCCAAAGACTTACCAAAGCCAAGAGAGAGACCAGATATTGAAAAACAAGAATGAAATAAATGTATATAACATGAAACAGACATATAGGTAAAATGAATTATACATATCATCTGAAGAGGCCTTGCATCACTGTGTTCACACAGGCTAGCCAGCTTGTCGATATTCCCCCATCCCACCATCCCACCATTCCCCCACCCCCTATTTGTGGTGCCTCAAGATCTGATCACAGGGGAAGGGGACCCATTCACCTGCAGTGTACAACTCATGATCTGATGACGGCCAGCGTGTGTTTAAACATTCATGCCTCCCTTTCCCTAGGAAAATGAGATTTTGAATGATCTATAAACAAAGAATTCCTTAGTGGAATCTCTGGTGGGAAGGGAAGTTTTGCCAATTTCCTACCAATTATTACTGAAACATTTAGATTGCACGCTATCGAAGTCAAACTAAATCAATATAACCGACAGCAGGGAATTAATGAGTGAGTAATTAAAAGATGTTGTTGAATTACATGAACTAAACTGTAAATTGTGATGGGAATTAATTTACGTGCTGGATAGAATAGAAAATTAACTACAAAAGTTGCTACAATTAATAATAGAGATGCATTCCTGTTCTTTCCCAGATCCTTCAATTCCATCCAAAACCCCACCCCCCCTTCCCTCTCTCCCGTGGCAATTCATACCTGTTACAGGGCTATACTATACATAGGCTACTGTATATCAGCACTTAGATGACATACTGTAGCCTATATCTCATATTCAGTTAACATAAAAAAGCCCAATATTGTAGCCAGGGCTCCTGCTACATTTGTGGGAGTGAACTGGGAGAAACGACATAACTACTTCCTTTTTTTTTTATCGTTTTTTGGGTCTAAATTTCATTTATTTTAGGTCAGGTGAATCTAAAAATACCGTCACATCCAGGCCCCACCCCGGGCATCTGACAAACTACTCCAGCACAGCCTTTAACCACCCATTTGTTGATTTAAGCTTTTCTTTGCTAAACCCTCCAAAGCCTACCTAAATACTGAAGCTTGGCAGAAGTATGAATTGTGGTGAGTGACAGACACTTCCACATTTTAAGTCACTCTGTTAAGAGATCCCAGACTTGGCTGTGATAATGATGTGATTGGCAGGTATATAAGTCAACACTTCAAATATATGTATTTGTTACGGTATAGTTAATATAGGTGTAGCTTCCGTTCCGTTCATTTTTTCTGCCAAATTTTGCCCAGAAAAAGCAGATTATTTTAATTCAGGAAAAGAAAAGAATCAATTAATAAAGTTTACAGCACTTGTAAAATTATCAAAATGTTTAAAGGGAATTGTGGTTCTATCATTTTACAGTGAAAGTGTTTTGCTGTATGAATCTTCCTATGGGGAGGCAATGGGTACATTTAATGTTGTCTCAGTTGTCATAGCAACAGTCGTCATCAAATATTCACTTTGTAGGATGGTAAGTGGGATGAGTTGTATTCGGATTGCCCTTTCTAGATTGCCATATTTTACGATATAATAAATTCAACATACTCATGAAGATAATGAAACATACAGACTGACTGACTTACAGAACAGACATACTAACACTTTACTAAAGTATCTGCAGTGAACATTATCTCCAATATGATTACCAAACACATAAAGTTCCGGCCTTGTTGTGACAACGTCCCTCCCCCCACCTCAACAGAAACAGAAAGGGCTCTTGTTTTTAGGGTACCCCCACAGCGCCCCTTTATATTCACTCTCTGCTATCCTTCAGGAACTGAAGTTCACCGAAATATTGACAGTTTCATGGCCATTAATAGTAATTACCTCCTTGTCACTTAAAACTATTTTAATAATGGCAAATTTTTTCATGTTCCATGTCAGAAGTCTGGGGGTTAAAAAGGGCACTGGATATTTTATCGGTTTACAACCTCATATCTGAAAGCATCTTGATGAGTATGCGCTCCCCAAAGACTTACCAAAGCCAAGAGAGAGACCAGATATTGAAAAACAAGAATGAAATAAATGTATATAACATGAAACAGACATATAGGTAAAATGAATTATACATATCATCTGAAGAGGCCTTGCATCACTGTGTTCACACAGGCTAGCCAGCTTGTCGATATTCCCCCATCCCACCATCCCACCATTCCCCCACCCCCTATTTGTGGTGCCTCAAGATCTGATCACAGGGGAAGGGGACCCATTCACCTGCAGTGTACAACTCATGATCTGATGACGGCCAGCGTGTGTTTAAACATTCATGCCTCCCTTTCCCTAGGAAAATGAGATTTTGAATGATCTATAAACAAAGAATTCCTTAGTGGAATCTCTGGTGGGAAGGGAAGTTTTGCCAATTTCCTACCAATTATTACTGAAACATTTAGATTGCACGCTATCGAAGTCAAACTAAATCAATATAACCGACAGCAGGGAATTAATGAGTGAGTAATTAAAAGATGTTGTTGAATTACATGAACTAAACTGTAAATTGTGATGGGAATTAATTTACGTGCTGGATAGAATAGAAAATTAACTACAAAAGTTGCTACAATTAATAATAGAGATGCATTCCTGTTCTTTCCCAGATCCTTCAATTCCATCCAAAACCCCACCCCCCCTTCCCTCTCTCCCGTGGCAATTCATACCTGTTACAGGGCTATACTATACATAGGCTACTGTATATCAGCACTTAGATGACATACTGTAGCCTATATCTCATATTCAGTTAACATAAAAAAGCCCAATATTGTAGCCAGGGCTCCTGCTACATTTGTGGGAGTGAACTGGGAGAAACGACATAACTACTTCCTTTTTTTTTTATCGTTTTTTGGGTCTAAATTTCATTTATTTTAGGTCAGGTGAATCTAAAAATACCGTCACATCCAGGCCCCACCCCGGGCATCTGACAAACTACTCCAGCACAGCCTTTAACCACCCATTTGTTGATTTAAGCTTTTCTTTGCTAAACCCTCCAAAGCCTACCTAAATACTGAAGCTTGGCAGAAGTATGAATTGTGGTGAGTGACAGACACTTCCACATTTTAAGTCACTCTGTTAAGAGATCCCAGACTTGGCTGTGATAATGATGTGATTGGCAGGTATATAAGTCAACACTTCAAATATATGTATTTGTTACGGTATAGTTAATATAGGTGTAGCTTCCGTTCCGTTCATTTTTTCTGCCAAATTTTGCCCAGAAAAAGCAGATTATTTTAATTCAGGAAAAGAAAAGAATCAATTAATAAAGTTTACAGCACTTGTAAAATTATCAAAATGTTTAAAGGGAATTGTGGTTCTATCATTTTACAGTGAAAGTGTTTTGCTGTATGAATCTTCCTATGGGGAGGCAATGGGTACATTTAATGTTGTCTCAGTTGTCATAGCAACAGTCGTCATCAAATATTCACTTTGTAGGATGGTAAGTGGGATGAGTTGTATTCGGATTGCCCTTTCTAGATTGCCATATTTTACGATATAATAAATTCAACATACTCATGAAGATAATGAAACATACAGACTGACTGACTTACAGAACAGACATACTAACACTTTACTAAAGTATCTGCAGTGAACATTATCTCCAATATGATTACCAAACACATAAAGTTCCGGCCTTGTTGTGACAACGTCCCTCCCCCCACCTCAACAGAAACAGAAAGGGCTCTTGTTTTTAGGGTACCCCCACAGCGCCCCTTTATATTCACTCTCTGCTATCCTTCAGGAACTGAAGTTCACCGAAATATTGACAGTTTCATGGCCATTAATAGTAATTACCTCCTTGTCACTTAAAACTATTTTAATAATGGCAAATTTTTTCATGTTCCATGTCAGAAGTCTGGGGGTTAAAAAGGGCACTGGATATTTTATCGGTTTACAACCTCATATCTGAAAGCATCTTGATGAGTATGCGCTCCCCAAAGACTTACCAAAGCCAAGAGAGAGACCAGATATTGAAAAACAAGAATGAAATAAATGTATATAACATGAAACAGACATATAGGTAAAATGAATTATACATATCATCTGAAGAGGCCTTGCATCACTGTGTTCACACAGGCTAGCCAGCTTGTCGATATTCCCCCATCCCACCATCCCACCATTCCCCCACCCCCTATTTGTGGTGCCTCAAGATCTGATCACAGGGGAAGGGGACCCATTCACCTGCAGTGTACAACTCATGATCTGATGACGGCCAGCGTGTGTTTAAACATTCATGCCTCCCTTTCCCTAGGAAAATGAGATTTTGAATGATCTATAAACAAAGAATTCCTTAGTGGAATCTCTGGTGTAGCTAAACCAGAGAGCTAGAGACTTAATCCAAAGTACTAGAATGATAGCTAATTTACATAACTTTAGAACGATATTACAACACGTCCAGCAAAGGATTCTTTAATAGTGAACCGATCGTTTGCCGATTCTTGCTTCTGACGATCCTGATCACAAAATCTTTCAGATGGGTCGTTTGGCCCACGATCTGATCATGCGCCTGACAACAGTCGATGGGTGACCCGACGATGACCCTGTTTATCCCAGTGAATGCACTTGTAAGATACAAGTCAACATCCACGCACTTTTGCTTTGGAATTTAGCTTGAATGCAAATATTCACTGACATGAAATCTCAAACACCCTATCTCTACCCCTGCTTCTACCTTTTGGAGTAATTTATATTCCCAGATTCTTCCCCTCCCCCCGACTCCATTCCTCCCCCTTCTCATACTGAACCATTTCCAATCTCTGAGTTTAGGTCAAAACAACCCCAAAAGTATATTTCCATTATTGCTCTCAAAAAGTCACTGAACTCACTTTTCTTATAGTTTGATTAAACTCACTCTTTATTATTTTTAATTCATTTTTCTTTTCCTTTTTTTTATATATATATATTAATAAAGATATTAATTTTTTTTCTTTGGTATATTTTATGATCAAATGACAGACTTTTTATGCATTATAAAATGGTTTCAACTTGGCACCAGGATGTCACCACCAGCAAACAGGTGCTGAGAGTCACCATCTGAAATGACTGCCAGATAAGTCAGGATGGATGGTTTCCACAGATGGTATTAGGTCGCCAAAACCTACCATCAAGAAGTTTCATGATAGATATGGGTTCTCTGAGGGGAACAGGGGGTCAGAATGAAAGTAGGGGCAATGACCACAGAAACTTTCCAAGGATGAGAACATCGAAGATAATTTATGAACTTGTAAAAAAAAAAAGAGCTGTAAAAGGTCCCATAGCACCCACCGATGGTTGAGTTGAAAATACCAGCTGGTTTAAGTGGAATGCAATATATAGCGCACATGGGAGATTGGAATTGAACCCCTCACAGCTAGGATGGAACCATCTGTAGAATTTTATTCAGTGTAATAATTCATTAGACCAATAAGGAGACGACAACCTGGCATGTTCTATTTTCATCTGCTATTTAGAGACTTGAAATTGTACACAGTTGTTCTATGCAAAATACCAACAACTTTACTGCTGACTATGTGTACAATGTACAGAAACCACAAGTTTATAGGATTCTGTATACCTACTAATTTAAAACCCCAATTGAGAGTTTAGAGAGCTGCATGGCTCCTGTTTATGATACAAAGAGAGATTACTTTTTCAGCTAAAGGGCATAGGAATGTCCTCCCTTTCCCTCAACGATTTAATCGCATAGCCAAGTCCAACAAAGAATTCTCGGAAACATCCTCCAGTCGTGTCTATTAATGTCATGGTTACGCATCAAACAAGAGCTCTTCCTAATGAATCGGTTCGGTTTCCTCTCTCTATATATAAGATCAAACATCCAGACCCGCCCGAGGAGACCAGATGTTGCGAGGATGCGTGAAAACATCTCGCTGGTACTATCACATATGGTAGCAATGAACGGCGCGACCGGTCAGGGACTCCAGCGAAACCGCCGACGTAGCTCAACGGACGAGGCGAGCCTGAACAACTATTGACGTAAAACAACCGAGCATGAAATAGGTTATTTACCGGCAGACATTAATGCGTTTATGACGCCGAAACAGCAAACGGAACACATATATCGTTGTAGGGATCAAAATACTCTGCTGATTAATGTCTTGCAGCGTTTGGAAGATATTTACTGGATACGTCCACTGATTCTATTACCTTACTGCATAAGTACACTAATTATCTTACCTCACCAGATAAGTACACTAATTGTATTACCGCACCGGAAATGTACACTAATTATATTACCTCACTGGATAAATAAATTGATTATATTTCCTTAATACTGGATAGGTACACTAATTATTACCTCACTGGATATGTACACTTAATTATATTACCTCAATGGATACGTACACTATTTTCATTACCTTATGGATACGTCCACCAGCTGATTATATTACCTTACTGGATACGTACACTAATCATATTACCTTACTGGATACATACACTTATTACCTCACTGGATACATACACTAAATATAGTACTTCAGTGGATACATTAATAATATAACCTCAATGGATACGTACGTACACTTCATTTTTACCTCACTGGATACATACTGTGCACTAATTATATTACTTCAGTGGATACACTAATTATGTAACCTCAATGGATACACACACTAATTATAATACATTATGGATATGTACACTAATTCAATTACTTCACTCGATATGTTAACTAATTATATTACCTCAGTGGAAACGTACACTAATTATATAACCTTACTGAATGCATGCAATATTTTATAACCTCAATGGATACGTACACTAAATATATTACCTTATGGATACGTACACTAATTATATGACCTCACTGAATACCAAACACTAATTATATTACCTCAGTGGATACGTACATTCATTATATTACCTCACTGAATACCAAACACTAATTACATTACCTCACTAGATACGTACACTAATTATATAACCTCACTGGATACGTTTACTAATTATATTACCTTTTGGATACATACACTAATTATATTACCTTACTGAATACATACACTAATTATTACTGGATACATAGTCTATATTACCTTACTGAATTATATACACTATATATTACACTTGAACAATGTTCAAAATTTACATTGACTGGCCCCGAGGGTTCAGACCGTGCCAAGATCTGGATTTACAAAACACAGAACTTCCCCAGTAGATTCATGTTCCGTTCCAGCTGGTAATTAAATTCTAATTTTGCTGATCCCAAATGTTAATCTTTTATGAGATATGTCTGCAGATTCTCATAATGGCTGCTCTACATGCATTAATCGGACGGAGGGCGCTGTGATATCTGTGTCCTAATGCATGCGTGAATCGGTCCTAATACGTGCACGATTTGTAATGTTTACAGATCTCCGAATCAGAAAACAAGATCGCAAGAAAGCGCCCACAAGCTGTGAACACGCAGGAAGTACTTGCGTACAGACGCGCTGGGTGATTGACTAGATATAGTTCATGGTTCCATGTGAGCATTTTTTGCCGAAAGGAATTTGACCATTTTTTTAGAAAACACAAGTTAAGTTGCTCTTTATAATCCAATTAGCTTGATTTAAAACTTCAACCATACGTATCAGAAGATATCTTCCGCAATAGTTACGAATGAAATTGTATAATACTAATTAATACTGATTAAATTATGGTACCGTAATTACCATGCAGTCATTTGACTGCAGCTTGTCATGTTTTGCAGAAGTAGATAGAACCGATATGATGGCGCCCTCTGCTGATTGTGGGCATTGCTGGAGATCGAAACCTATTGCCTGTGCACATACAGTTTATCAGGTTATGACTATATTCAATCATCTTATGTTTTGTAGTCAGTTCAAGGACTTTTCAAACAGTCTTCAACATAAAATAAAGGAGGCATATTAGTCAAATAGTTTCAATTATTAAAGGCCATTGTAGGTAATTGGTGCACAAAGTTGAGTTGAAATCCCCAAGTTCACTTAAATGTTTTTGGAATTTGTTAACTATACACACTTACCAATCCTCCCCCCCCCCCTCCCCATGTGACAAAAAATAATGAGCATCAAAATGATCAAATTTGGATCAATTTTGTGCCATCCTACCACACAAATGGTCACAAGGGGATATGAAGGAGAAATCAGGGCTTGGATGGATGGTAGCCACACCCCCTGTTTGAAGACTAGACCAATTTGAACACTAGTATTTGAGGAGACCATACATAAATGTATTTGTGGGAAGTAAGTGCCTCTTATAAATGCCCCCCCCCCCCCGGTTTTGATCAGGGCGAACCTTAATACTCGCAACCATAACCTCCATACAGTATATTTACA
This sequence comes from Apostichopus japonicus, assembly GCF_037975245.1. Classification (NCBI taxonomy): domain Eukaryota; kingdom Metazoa; phylum Echinodermata; class Holothuroidea; order Aspidochirotida; family Stichopodidae; genus Apostichopus; species Apostichopus japonicus. Next base: position 10,564,657 of record NC_092572.1, read on the forward strand.
GATCTCAACCACCAACTACATTAACAATTCACTGCAAGATTTAAATCTGCATTTTTTCCCCATTTTTTTTTATAATTTTTTTTATCCCAACTTACAAATCAAACCTCTTTTTACATGAAACCATTTTTTTTTTTTTTACCTTTCTTCTTCCCTTTCAATTTTGTAATGAATTTAAGAGACCCGATCAGCTCCATTATATCAAATCAGCTGTCTATCAGCTTAACCCTACTTGACCCTCCTGGGACTCCTTAAAACAAAGACCCATTTTGTACACCTCTCCACCTCTCTCTCTTCCAATCATTCTCCATTCCCAGGATTCTTTGACATTATATCAACTAAAGACAGTTAAACTTGAAGGGGGGTGGGGGGGAAGGAGGGCAAGTTTCACAGAGAGAAAGTTCCACACATTTTTATGCAAAAAATATCTGATATTGACACCAGGTTTGGCAGAGAATGAGGAGTGACTTATCTAAGCCACATCAGATTCACTACTATAGGATTACCCAGAACTGTCAGGTCAAGCCATCCATCAAAGAGAGGGGTAGGTTTCACCTTACCATAAGGTCATGGCCTCCCCAGGGGCATGGGGGGGCCATATTCCTGGGAGCAGCAATGACAGATGAAGTCACTCACGTGTACCAGTGAATTTTCTGATGTTGGCACAGATCAACACACACACACCCCATTTTCAGACCAGAATGCACCAACCAGAAACTGGTCATGTAAGTTCATTAATGGTTCCGTTTCTCATGTGCAAACAGGTTTTCTCTCCCTTCCCCCTTCCTGCAACCCCTCCCTGCAGCCTCTTCAACCATCAATACACCACAATTCTCCTACCTCTTTTTCCTTCCAGCTACTAAATTAATACTGTGGTGTCCAAAACGAGATATATTTCAAGCAAATATTTCCTGTGCTTTGAGAAATTTGAAATAATATTCTAAGGCTTAATTCTGCTTTCCTTATGAGTCAAATATAACCAACATGCCCCTCCTCCCCCCCCCCACAGAGAAAAGTTCAATTTTCCACCCATTCCACCTGCTCTACCCCACCCCCTCCCCCATCCTTTTCTTCTTGCTTTTCAAGTTCCAATGAAGAGGGAATGTTACTTTCCTACAAACATTAAATTTCTGACATTTTTTTTCCATTATCAAAACTCATTAGAATCAAACCACAAAACATTCAGGGAACAATGTCTGTCGTCGTAACATTCTAAGCCAAAAGTTTACATTGTTTTCCAATTATTTTACATTTTTTTTTTCATTTTCTGACTGGATCATCGGTATTAAATTAATTTCAATGGAGAGGTTTCGCAGATATACGATCACTTGTTCATCAAGCGCGAATTGTTTAGTGAAATTTGTGAAATGAATGGTTATTGACAATCGGGGACAGGAAAAATTCTTTTGAGGATACGAGCAAATGACATGGACCATCAAACTTCTATACAAACTCGGTAATTACCCCGTAATGAGTCGCACATGATAATTCCCTCGACTCATCCCCAGAGCACCATCTTCACCGAAAGAAGACTGCAGCCAGGAATTTTGAGAGGTGTTGACATACTATGAGGTGGAGGAAGAGGGCAGAGGAGGCTCAGTCAAGGACCTATTGGCATACTTCAGAATACACCTTTTAATATAAATAGGTGGGGAATCACAACTCGGGCAAAGAACCGAAGAAAAGGTGCAAGAAAATTGATCTGAGAACATGATCCGCTATTCCATCAATCTTTCAGACCTCTTGTTTGGTAGATACTTTTCCCAAATTATTTTTGGCTGACTGAGCTGTATATAATTCATACCACTAGGTCTAATTCAACCCCATTCTGCCAAGTCAATGTGCATGGGTGCGAACCCGTCCCAGAATTAAAGCCCACTGGAATGTGGAGCCAATTACTGAAGGTTTAAATTACAACAGGAATTGCTTCAAATTTTAAGGCATAAATATGCTAATTCATTTTTGGTTTTATTTTTAATTTCCATGTCTGCATGTTTTTTGTTCTTTAAGTTTTTCACAGGTGCATGGAAAACTGTGAAGTCATTTCCATGGCAATGAATTAACCTAAGCATGATACAGGTTAATCCTCCACCATCCTGGTCAATGAAGAGTTGTTCTGTGTATCCTAGCACAGTATTATAGGTATATCAACCTCAAGCCTAACCATCAAAGTGAACCAATTCACATTTCTTTTACCTTTTTTAGGAAAGGACAAAAAACACATTTAACACATGTTGATCTTTGCATGCTTAATGGTCTGCTTTAGGAGAAAGGATAGGCTCAGGAACTCACTGGAAAGAACTGAAACTGTCTTGTACCCATCCTTCTTTCAGCTTGTCAAATACCATTAAGAATATTATCAATAAACTATTAACAGTAACAGCACTTGGGGGCCTAGGACATTACAAACAGTACCAGAGTTTTTCTAGTTTGATAAGGTTAATGGCCTCACATAAATGGCTGGTTAACCTTCCTGAAGTTAAAATTGTCTTTTGCATTCCACAGGAAACCTTTGCATCACTACTAGGTCCATAAATTTTGTATCTTCAAAATGAAATTAGTAATGTATATAAATATATTTTCATATTGAATCAAAATAAATGCAATCTCCTGAAGTTGACATGGATGAAAAAAAAAAAAAACAGTTCTTGTTGTTTTGTTTCATTTTTTCCCCACTCCTTTAAAATTTTCAATGATAATACTTCACAAAATGGATCATTATTTAGTATAAAAGGACACTTGTAACCTCTTATTCCTCTGGTAGACCAATGGTTTCTTCAACAGTATCTCTTTCCCTTCTATCTGTCTGTCTATCTGTTTGTTACACCTAACAAGGCTAATAATACAAGACAACAGTGTTAAAAACAAAGTTGGTTTGATGGGTGATAAGTAGTGACTTCCATCCACGAAAGATAATCAGGCGCATTTTGAAAGCCCGACAAAGAAAAGCTAGGTCAGGTGAGGTCTGTCTAGAGAACTGGAGAGGAAGGTTTGTGTTTCAGGGATGGATCAGAGAGCTAGACTAAGAATAACATAAAAGAAAATATAAAAATGTTTAACATTCTTCCATCTCAAGTCCATCACAGTCACTCAGAATAGCTCACATCAAATCGGTGCCAAATAGGCAACATTGTATCACTCCACAGCGTTACTGTCAAAAACACTTACTGTACGCCGTTGGCAACGGGCCCTAGTGTTTGACTGAGCTGACAAGTGAAAGGAAACTGATCAAAAGCGGCTCTTCCCGCCGAGGAAACTACACTCCATGTGCATTTTGAATGGTTTGGTGATAGTATACTAATTGGTGTAGTAGAGTACAGTTTACTAATCTATATATTATAATATAGTATAGTATACTATATCGTATCGTACGCATCGTACCGTATCATATAGTATACTAATCTATATATTATAGTATAGTAAAGTATAGTATACTATAGTATACAATACTATAGTACTTTACAGTATGGTATAGTATAGTATAGTATACCAATAGTATAGTAATACTATACCAATAGTATAGTATAGCATATCATATAGTATAGTATATACCATATCATATAGTATACTAATCTATATATTATAGTATAGTAAAGTATAGTATACTATAGTATACAATACAATACAATAGTACTTTATAGTGTAGTATAGTATAGTACAGTATAGTTTACCAATAGTATAGCAATACTATACCAATAGTATAGTATACTAATCTATATATTATAGTATAATATAGTTTACTAAAGTATACTATACTATATAGCATAGTATCGTATCATATCGTATCGTATAGTATACCGATAGTATAGTATACTAATCCAGATGGTGATAGTATACTAACAGCAGGTCAACATGTCATTCCTAAAAGTATATAAACTCCCAAACTACGATACCTTCAAAACATGTTCTATACAGTTTGTATAATATACAGTGCCACATAACTGCCCAAACTTTCCTTTCCAAACCCTCACAATTTCTGTCCTGATCTGACTGTATAAATATACTTTTTTTTTTTTCTTCTTCTTCATTCGGGGATGAAAAAGTCACCAGGTCTTTAATAGTAGATAACATATAAATACATGTACAGTAAGCACCATCAGATTTTCACTTGGTAGGGGGAAGAGAGTGAAAAAGGACATCAGAAGTGAAAATAGATTTGTTGCTAGGGTTGATAACAGTATCAATTAATGGAGAACCCCACCAGCAGCGGGCAGAACCCTGCCAAAGCAGTGCCTATGACGGGAAATACACAACACTGAGTTCACGTCACATACAATTTCCAGCCTGGAGAGTTGGCGGATGGCGGAGGCTTTGAACTGAAAGTACCCCATGCGGCTTGTACTAAGTAGAAAAACCAACAAAGATATAGCTGGGTTGAAGGCCGAGATGAAATGTGCTACAGGGCCAGCTCGCTGAGAACCGTACGTACCGAGGGCTGCTTACTTTTTGAAGTCGTTAGAGAGATGGCTTACGTCATACTGGTACGTATTTTGGAGCATGAACGTTAAGTTGTACTTTTTTTTGTGACAATGTACACTGTAATGACTTCCAACAGAGCTGCTCTTGATGTCTGGAACCTGGTTTATATTCGGAGATGAAAACAAAAATTTACCAACCGTGAACTTGCAACCACACTTTTAATATGATTTAGATACTTTTGTTACCTGAGTCTACATACCACCAATTTGCTATGTATTCTATTTCCTGGTGTTGAAATATGCTAGAAATATGCTAGATCATATCTCTTATGTGTTAAGTAGCCTACTTTACTTTAATACATGGTAATAAGTACTGAAATAGTTCTAAATGATGGGTGTGACTAAAATAAACTTGGACGTATATATATAATACCAACGCAAAAGTTTTGAAACCATCTCACTCCCTCTGATGCCCACAGTAGACCTGTTATTGTCACCATATGTCGGTTCCTATTAACGGCAAGAGCCCACCGATGTCAGAGAGAGCCTATCATCAAACAGATCATTTCAAGTCATTGTTTCTGTCAGTAATTACAACAGAGCTCTGCCGAGGAGGGTCAACTTCAAAGGTAAGATAGCCTTGAGATGGTGCCCCCGCACCGTCAGACGCCTTCAGGGCTATCATCCGACCCCCTGGTGTAGCGGGCCATTGCTCTGGTATTTACACAAATCGTTTATGATACTCTTCAAGAATCCTAAATATATATTTGTAATAATTGACTCCTGAAATATGTTGTCAAGATATTTGGGTATGGGATGATGATAATCATATAGGTCAATGCATGTGTTCTTAAAGTGGCATTTTGCCAAACGAAATTCAATTAATATACCTGGTCTATATTTATTTATTAATGGGGGGGGAGGGGTGGGAGATATCAATTTGAGATTTTCTGAACATAGATTATTTTTACAGATCTTTAAATAGACAAGATTATAAGCTTTGGAAGGATATGACATTTAGACATTAATAGTTAATATCAATCATGTAAGTTTAATGACCACAAAAATACACTACCAGTCTACAGTGTACAGTAGCTATAGTGGTACCTTGCACCACTTTAAAGTACTACAAACAATTGCAACGTATTCAGTACATTTGTTGTGTGTGATAATCTCATTCAAAATCTGTTGAAAATTTTTCAAAAGCTCATATGGTTTTCAAGACATACACATTTGAAAGTTTTGATAAATCTGGGGAAATTCATTAAATATGTGCAAACTATGATGTGGAATGTTGCGCTCATCAAAATTTCTTAATTTTAGACCTTAATAACTTAACCCCTAATTACAAGCCCACATATATCATTTGAATCATGTGATGTTCTTCTTTTCAAAAGAAGACAAAATATTAACAAATATTGCATTAGGACAACAAACCCATGTTCAGTGTCCTTGAAAGCAAGAATGTGAAAACAAATAACATAACCTATTTTTCATCCTATTTTTCACATTATTATATTTAGTCACATACAAGATGAAATTCATGAAATTATTAAAGTTGTTTGCCTTTACTTTCAAATACTATGTGAAACAAATGCTTGACCAATTAACAGCTATATAATTGAACTTAAAAACTCTCATGCAAGTAAATGCTGATTGCAGATTTGGGGACAGAATTCCAGCAGAATCATTATAAGAGTTTGGAATGATGAACTTGAAAGATTGAGGCAGTGAACTCAGAGAGGTTCATTCTGGGGGCACAGTGCAAGAAGGTTGCACATGTCCTGTGGGCTAGTTAAGATCCGATTGCATACATGAAAATTAACCCTTAAATACATGAAAGGCTTGAATATTACATATAACTTTTATTTATTTTATTAATTGCTATTTTTTATTTTATTTTTTGTTGAAATTTGGGATCTCTGGAATAAAACTTGTTAGAGCAACTGGTGACCTAAAAACTGTAAACCAGTCAAATCATGCATTAGCAATTCAAACTTCAGAGAAGAAAAAGAAAACCAGAATGAAAACATTTCATGGTTCCTTGCTGCTGTTCATTAATTCCATTCATAGGGAAATTTCTAACAAAGCCCTAATACAACAACAGTAATTTATGCTCACAAACTTTTGTTGCCAAAGTTATGCTAAGCCCTGATATCAATTGCAACACACATCAGTGTGTGAAGACTATCTACCATTATCATCATACCAAGTTTGACAAAATTCCGACTAGTAATAGTAGCCAAGTAATTGCAATTTGGAGTTTTTTACGTTTGACCCCATGACCTCATTAATATTCATATGAGCACCAAAATCAACAGGGTTAATCTACTTACTATGGGCCACCCACTCACCAAGTATGGTAATGATTGGTCATTCCCTTGTTGAGTTATTGTGCATACAAACTTTTCATAACGAAATAATGCTAGCCCCCCCCCCCCCTATAAACATGCATGATATCAATTGCAACACACATCAGTGTGTGGAGACTATCTACCAATATCATCATACCAAGTTTGACGAAATTCCAATAAATAGTAGCCAAGTTATTGCAACTTGGGAGTTTTTCACGTTTGACCTGTGACCTCATTAATATTTTTTAACTTTGACCTCGTATAACTTCGCACACGAAGGTCACACGGGGGTCAACCTATTGACATTTATGATCAGAAGGTACCTTTGACATCTGAAAATAGCATCGAAACTGTACAAATCCCCAAAACACGAAAAGGTCACCAGAGGTCAAATTGAGGTCAAGGGTCACCCAGATGCGGGTCGACAACTGGATTACATTGAAGCAACTCCCAACCTTAACGGACAGTTCGTTCTCAAGTTATCACAAAAATACTAGTTTTTTATCATTAATTGACCTTTGATGACCTCGGATCACATGACCGTTAAGTTTGAAAATATTCCCCTATACCATTTGCAACTTGTCCCAAAATATCAACCGTGTCACACCTTGGAACTAAGAGTTATTGCATTAAATGTCTGAAAATTAACTTTGACCTCATATAACTCCGCACACGAAGGTCACACGGGGGTCAACCCATTGACATTTATGATTAGAAGGTACCTTTGACATCTGAAAATAGCATCGAAACTGTAAAAATCCCCAAAACATGAAAAGGTCACCAGAGGTCAAATTGAGGTCAAGGGTCACCCAGATGCGGGTCGACAATTGGATTTAATTGAAGCAACTCCCAACCCTATCGGACAATTCGTTCTCAAGTTATCGCAAAAATACTAGCTTTTTATCATTAATTGACCTTTGGTGACCTCGGATCACATGACCGTTAAGTTTGAAAATATTCCCCTATACCATTTGCAATTTGTCCCAAAATATCAACCGTGTCACACCTTGGAACTGGGAATTATTGCACTAAATGTCTGAAAATTTACTTTGACCTCATATAACTTCACACACAAAGGTCACCTGGGGAAAACCTATTGACACTTTTGATTGGTGAGACGTGAATATAGCATCAAAACTGTAAAAATTCAAACATTTTTTTCTTTGCCCATTTTCTCACCCAAAATACTAGTTTTTTAACATTAATTGACCTTTGATGACCTCGGATCACATGACCGTTAAGTTTGAAAATATTCCTCTATACCATTTGCAACTTGTCCCAAAATATCAACCTTGTTACACCTTGGCACTGGGAGTTATTGCATTAAATGTCTGAAAATTAACTTTGACCTTGTATAACTTTACACACAAAGGTCACCCGGGTGTCAACCCATTGACATTTTTGATCGGAAGGTACCTTTGATATCCAAATCTAGCATCAAAACCAAACATTTTCTTTTTCGCCCGTTTTCTCCCAAACTAAGCACATTTTTTCTAATGTGACCTTTGACCTTTTGACCTTGGTTTCAAATGTAGTTTGATCTGCTGATTCCAAAAATCAACACGACAAGTCTGTACAGCTATCCTAACTCCGACCGAAAACTTTGACCCCATGAAAGTTCGCACACAAAGGTCACACAGGGGTCAACCTATCGATATTTATGATCGGAAGGTACCTTTGACATCTGAAAATAGCATCGAAACTGTAAAAATCCCCAAAACATGAAAAGGTCACCAGAGGTCAAATTGAGGTCAAGGGTCACCCAGATGTGGGTCGACAATTGGATTACACTGAAGCAACTCCCAACCCTAACGGACATTTCGTTCTCAAGTTATCGCAAAAATACTAGTTTTTTAACATTAATTGACCTTTGGTGACCTCAGATCACATGACCGTTAAGTTTCAAAATGTTTCCCTAACCAGTTCACAACTTGTCCCAAAATATCAACCTTGTCGCACATTGGCACTGGGAGTTATTGCAGTTTTAGTATTTTGGGTTTTTGGACCATAACTGACCTTTGGTGACCTTTGTGGGCACCAAAAACAATAGGGTTCATCTACTCACTATGGGCCACCCACCCACCAAGTTTGATCATGATCAGTCAATCCCTTGTTGAGTTATCGTGCATACAAACTAAAGCGTCACACACACACACACACACATACACACACACACACGCCAACCTGAATACATAGGTTCCTTTGCTTTTAGCAAGGAACCAAAAAAAGAGTTCTGTGGAATAATCCCACAATGATTGTGTAGGTATCTATCATTCTATAATATCTACTATCCCTCTTTCTCTTCAGGTCCCAGCTGTTTGAATTTCTTCAACTTTTAACTGCACCATATGCCACATTCCTTGGTTTCATTACCCCCTCTGTCCTGCCTTACAGTAATCATTTACCATCATTCATTTGACTATTTCACTTTATGTACCAGAATACTCCTTCTGTGACTACTACTATCTTGCCCTACAATAAACCCATAAAAAACACTCTTCCTCTCTCTCCCTGGCTGGTAAAGCAACTGTCCCCCATACTCAAGACCCCTTTATGGCTCCCTCGAGATACACTTGGGTTTATTAAAGGGGGGGCGAAAGCATTCTTTCCAAAAAAAGAAAACCAAAAAAATCCACATCGATGACCTTATCTGACCCCTTGAAACCCACACAGCTCAACAGCTGCAGTTTTGGTAAATGACATATAACAGTTCATTTGCATAAATCTGTATCTTTGCTGCCAGTGGTTAATACTAACAGTTATGAAACAGGGAAATAAGCTTATAAGTTATGTGTGTCATGTGGTAAAGGGGTGTAGCCTATCAACTTATTTTGGTTTTAAGAGAAACCCCAAAAAAAGTAGGTAAACAAAAAAAAACCTAGACAGTGTTCTTTATCAAAGAGAAGAAATGTCAATTCTCAAATGGCTGATGTCAAAATAGATTTGCTGGGACACAAAACACCAGGGTTAATTGCTGGCACCAGTTAACGACCAAGATGCAGACCTAAAGCCTCTAGAAGACCCACGTTCGAAACAGCTAGTTTATAATTTTACATTTGGAAAGTGTTATCAACATTATATTGTTTTTGAAGAAAATCCCCATCAAATAATAAGAAATTCTATTCACACTACATTGACTCTTCACGTTTTCATCTGAAACTACAAAATGTATGATCAAAGTCTAAAATTTTGGGCAACTTACCAAATTTGTGTTTATTTCTTCATGTTGTTTAATTATACATGCACACCAAAAGTGAAAGCTAATGGCTGGTGACTATATTTCCCTAAGCATAATGGAAATCGTTAGTTTATACATATATACTCGATAATTAACCTTCATTAGTGAAAGCATCTACAACAAGGATGGGGGGGGGGGTCTCAATTAAGTACTAAAGAGGATCAGAGATCTTTGGATGGAAAATATTTGGATGAGATCTTTGGGTGGAGCAAAGGGGCCAGCCAGACAAAATTAACAATCACACTATACAGTGCGTACCTAAATTGAGCAATCTGCAAGGATAAAGGTTGGTAGGTGATGAAACATTTATAAGGCTCGATCCAGTGCCAAATTTGCGTCACATTGTGGGCCGGATTTGACCCGTGGGCCACCTATTAAGATCCCTCGATTTATGATCCTAGTTTAACCAAAGTCTGTCATCTTTCTTTGAGTTAGGATGGCCACGTGACATCAGATCAAAATGGAGGACAGATACCCCAGAGGTGTGGAGAGGCCAGGGCCCGGGCCCAATTACTTCACTGGACCCCATTCTGGAGATGAGATGACATGGGTTGCTAATCATGAACCATGTTTCAAGACTTGTGGAAATCCTGAACCGGGACTGTCCGGGCCTTTTGCCAGGGATGTCTGACTACCCCCTACTGTGAGTTACATTGAAGTACTATGTCACAAAATTTTGGAAATCAGGCTAAAATCGGCCATGTAATTAATCACAAATACTTAGCTGCTTTAATCATTTCAAAACAGATCAACACATAACCTGACCTGGTAAAGAAGCAAGTAAATATAGGGCTTGTACCAGGATTGATGGTCTCCACGGGTACTGACTGGATGCTTTAGAGATATGGACTCCAACCAACTGTACCCGATCTATCCCCAAGGATTATGGTTTCCAGACAGCATGGCAATATATCCATGGCAATTAATGTCAAACAAATGTCTCAACGGAAATCATTTATCAATATTACTCATAAGGTTTACGGTGGAATGAGAAGAAACTGAAACAAAGACAATATTATCAAAACTTGAAAATGAAATGTTATATCAATGGCTAAAAATGAAATATGTATTCTTGCATCTTGGCTGGGTACACCAGGTGCATGTATACTGTGTGACCAATGTGAACATCAACTGGAGTTTATGAAACCCAACAAGACATTGAAACCAGAATTAAGAAATGTTGTTGAGGCTTAAAGGAGAGGTTCTCATAGATGGTCTCTGCATGTGCATTCCCCCATCCCACCATCCCCTCCCCCACCCCCCCTGTCCATATTTACTACAAATTTACTAAGTCAAATATAGAGGGCCAGCTTGTTTATATATACTGTAGCTTACAACATATAAATGAAATAACTACAAAAGCAAAATGGGTTAGATACTGGAGGGTCATTGACACTTCCAACCAAATATCTTTCTAACATTCCTTCTTCTCCCCAACCCCCCCCCCCCCCCTCTCTTGACAATATTAATCTCCTTGAATGTATCATGCATCACCCTGCTATCTTGGTCCAGGTCAAAGGTCACTCAGATGCATATAGATGACATGGTGTGCAATCCATTCTCCTTCTCTGGTGTTTTGGTATTTATTTACCAGAGACGAAACTGAACTTCATTTAGAAACCTTAGAACTTTTCTCCTGTACAAGAGAGCTTGTTACAGTAGACTTAACAAGTATTTTTCCCACAATACCCTTTGCTATATATGCAAAACATGAAGTACCACTTCAAGAGAAATACCACTTATCCAAATGTATAGAAAAGGGAATTATGTTACTCACTTTTGGTGTACAACATGTTCTCATTAATTACAAAATCAAGATATATCTGGTGCATAGAAAATTCCCTACATGGTCGCTGAACACGAGTTCCCCACCCCGCCTCCCCCTCCCCTCCCCTCCCCATCCTGTATTTAGAAAGTTAGTAACCTAACTTCCACAATTTAAAGTCTTTATAATCATGTAGATGCCATTCCAATGGGCTGGGGGGGGGGGGTTTGAGTGAGAAAGTGGGGCAAGAAAATTGGGCAAAGAAATTTCATGGGCTATAAAAATCTTCAGTCTGTCTGTCTTGTAGTCATCACCACTTTATTTATTTATTTATTTTTTGCCTTCATATGATGCTTTAACGAAGGAAACCCTCAAAAAAACACAAAAAAGTTACAAGATGATGAAAAGAGGGTGGTGTTGATGTAGGGCTGGAACCTATATATTTGTCATTTCCTTCAGAGAAAAATATTTTCTCATTATTCCCAATTTCTATTTTTTTCTTCGTCTTTCTTTTTTCTGATACAAGTATCTTGACAGATTAGTTTCAAAGGTCTGCAGGGGCTACATATTCTAGGAGCTCGGAATAATCATCAGAAAAAAAGGGGTTTCTGGTTGGGTTAAGGGTGACCTAGTTACCATGGCAACAAGACTTGTCAAAAGAGGGAAACTGCAGTCCTTTTTTTTTTAGAGTTATTCTGTGCCTGTCCTGTTGTGACAAAGAATTTTTATGAAGATGGAAGGCTTTGAAGGTCAGAGGTTAAGATGCTATCAAGCAACACTATACTGGCATTTGCTCCAGAGGAATTTTCTTGTGGTGGGAAGAGAATTGTTGTAAAACAAACAAATACAAAAGGGGAGGAAGAAAGGTGAAGATTAAGTTAAAGCAGGCTGTTTGGTTTGATAGTATTTGCTACAATAATCCCTGTGAAATCAACTCAACTGTGAAAGCATAGACCTTACAGTACTGTCCTGGTTGAAAGCATCATCTCTTAGTAGACCAGCAAAATCACGGACGACATCATGATGAAATTGGCCATGAAATTATAACAGAATGAAGAATAGAAAACAACTTGTACAGTGTTTTAAATATTTACCTTAAAACATGTGTCACAGCTACTCTTTGATATTCTTGTTTCTGATAAACTTAATAGAGTACAAATTCCCAAAGTGCTGTACAGAAAGTAACTTCTATATATATTATTTTAATACTTTGTACAAGTCTCCTTACTGTACAACCATCAAAAGGGTTGCCAAGTTGGACATTTAAAACCACACCCAAGAAGAACTTAAACCAAGAATGGACACCCATTTCCATAGCCTGACCTCTTCCATTGCCCCTCTTTTTCTCCCTAATAATATTCCCCTCTCCTCACCCCCCCCCCACTCCCCCGCTCACAAACGGTAATCATTATCACAAATCTTTGAATTTTCAAAACAGTCTTAGTTTGTTGCCAGCCTTAATTCGTCCCATCTTTTAATGTAATTAGTATCAAATTGAAGCCACATCAAAGATAAGACCTACAAGGGTGCATAGACTTTATGATAGCTCCCCTACTGGGATGAACCATTTACCCGCCGTTTATGCCCAAATGGCAATCTCATCTAGTGATGATGTGACCGACCAATCGGCACCCCTGATGGAAATTGGGTGAGACATGTGTCCAAAAGATGGCACAATCCCCTCATTTCTCTTGATCAATACCAATCTATAGGCAGCTCCTGTGGTCTACGGTCTTAAGGAGAAACTGGTCGGAGGCGGCGCTGGAGAGTCAAACCACCCCCATCGTTTTGTTTACCTTCTAAAAGAGTGCTAACCCGCCATGATATGGCCGACACTGACGTAGTAAACTAGGCGGACCACACAGGTTGCGTCGCTCGGGATGCGGCAAGGTGTTTTGCTCAAAAAAAGCCTCCTCTGTGACCGACCCAAGGGTTTGGGTGTGTAACTACTTGCGGAGTTATATATACATATTATAGAGACCTGAGCTGGGAATGAAATCAACGCGGGGACGTATATATTGAGCACATCGCCGATCAGCTAACGCATCAGGTTCAAACCACAATTGAATCTATCTGGCTCCGAAGCGATATTCCTTGAAAAATAAAGCCTTCACCGATGCAAATACGACGGACCCCCCTGGGTCAGCTAAGGTTAATAGCAAAATGCTACAGTATCAAACCCTGACCTCTGGCCTCCGTCCTGGCAGCACAAAACCACTGAGAAGGGAAACACGATAAGCGGTTGCCAGGGAAACAAAATGAGACCATGCTGAGACAGGAATGCCCGCACTGTGAACGTTTCGGGATGGTGCACTTATTTCTGTGAACAAAAAATGATTACTAGATGGGGGCCAACCCTAGCGTCATAGGAATGTGTTTATTTCTAATATTACAGTGTGTGAATATCCATGTACCGGTTCCGTGACGGAGACCCAGGCAGCGTCAAGCGTCCTAAATCGAATCTCCGAGATTGTTAAGTATCGCCGGCTCAGCGGGAGAGCAATATTCTATCACCTCGTCCTTAATCAGATAAGCACCGACTGTTTGTTTTGTGCAAAGTTTTAACTTCCAGCCAACAGAAGGAGAAATAGAGAGAGCAAGAAGACAAAACAAAAAAAAGTAACGTTTATGGACCATAACGGAGACTCAAAATCCCTCAAAAAGTGTGTTTGTTGTTACAAGAAATATCGTACTGCTGTCTCCCCAAGTAGCAGAGTTTGTGTGCATCTCGGTTTCTAGAATATAGGTACTAGCAAAGGTTGCTGCGTTACATCTGAATGTGGCGGCAAATCAAATCGACTGGGAAGAAGATGGCTTACCCTGTAAGAAATCGGCCGGCCCCTTCTTAACAAAGGACATGTTTCTATGGTGCTCACAATTAATTAAGAAACAACTTTCTCGTAACAAATCTCATTGACAAATGGGAGAGCTCATACCGCCATTTTTAGATGTGAATATATATACACTGTACTCACCGAAAGTTGCAAATGAGTTCTGCAGACTTAATTCTCTGCCTTTTACTTCAGCGGAATACTAAAAGGTGAAAAGAAAAGAACAAATTCAAGATTGACTCAGTAAACACTTTCCAGAGATTCAATCTCTGTGGTTTATCTCTAAAGTTGTAAAAAAAAATTACACAATTGATAAGATTTTTTTTATCAAAGTGATTTAAACCTAACCTACTGTATAATTAGCAATATCTTCACACACCAAGTAAGTGTCAAGAAACTCACCATCCCTTACTGTGTTAGTAAAGACCTTTTGTAACCTAGCCTTTTGTAAATCTAACCTTTTGTACATATTTAAAAAAAAAAATAGTAACTATTATTTCCAAAACAAATTCCAAGATAAACTGTAATACAAGATTATAACCTTACATAATAATAACAGTGATCCAATCTCAATTTAGGTATAATAAGATCATAAATCCACCATTTATTAAAGCTCTCTTCAGCATTGTTCAGGGACTATATCTTATTTTCTTCAGTTTCCTTCCTCCTTCCCCCTCCCCTTCCCCACCCCCCTCTTTCTTTCAGCCAAATTTTTACTTACACTTGAACAAAGTTGACAGAAAAATGTTTTGCTCATTTTCTTTGACTTAAAACAGTCATGGACGCAAAAATAAATCAACGTTAATACAGGAAACACACTTGACTCTTTTCCCCAAATGATTAGTTTAAATCATAGATCATTAGAATGGCTGGCTGCCCTGTTACCCCCCACCACCAAGAATAACTCCATCATTGCCCAGCAACCAGACACAGAATACTATCTCGAACTGATTTATTAACTTGTAACCAAGAAAACAACATCAAAACAAAACCTTATAAACCACCACTGTCTATGAAATTCTCAAGATTATAAACATTTTGATGTTTTCACCATGATCCATCCAAGTGCTCAGTTAGTACTATGCCTAATAATGAGTTTTACAAATATTTGAAAATTGTACAATTTGCAAAATGAGTTAAAGGGGAGACATGAAAGGTCTATAGCTTAAAGATCTGCTTGAATAATTGGCTCCAATTATAGCTAGGAAAGTTTTGTGATTACGTGATCGACCTGCCACGGTCGTAAATCGACCTCAATTTAGCCTGCATAGCTTCTTAACACCATTAGGCTCTTTGCGTAAACACTGTGTGGAAATATGTTCATGTCTACAGTGTAGTTAATCATAAAGCGTTCACACAAAAGACCCTCATACAAGAAAAAATATGTGGCAGGCGTTGCAGACTACTTGGCAAAAAGAGGTCACTTTACAACCAAGGCAGGTCGATTATGTAATCTCAAGAAACTTTTCCATGATAGCGTGCGTTGGTTGGGGTCTATACAGCAGACCTTTAAGTTCAAAGAACATGGCTCATGTATGGCTAAACCACAATCCTTAATTCCTGAATTTCCTGTGCTTGGTGTGACATTATTTCAAAAGGTCTCCATAAAGCTGCACTAATTTTGAACAGTATCAGCATCTGTTTCCCTTTTCAGCTGATGTTGAACAAGTTGTAGGCTGCTGTTGATGATGTTGTAGGTTGATATTGAGTATGTTGTAACCTGATGTTGAACATATTGTATGATGATGTTGAACATGTTGTATGATGATGTTGATCATGCTGTAACCTGATGTTCATTATTTGTAACCTGATGTTGATTATGTTGTAGACTGCTTTTGATCGTGTTGTAACCTGAGATGTTGATCATTTTGTAACCTGATGTTGTTTCTTACATCGTTTGATGTTAGACATTTAACCCAATTGATGTTGAACAAGTTTACAGTATGTCTAGGATCTACCATTGAATTTTATCGTCTGTTAATGTCAAACGTTGACTCTACTTGTTTAGTATTATGAATAAGGTCAAATTATCCTGTGAAATAAATAATAATGATCAAAAACTGTATAGTAATTTGTAGCTTGATCTTAAGACACCTTTTCCTTTCATTATGACCCCCAACCCTTCCCCTTTCTCCTTCTCCCACCCCCTGCCCAACACTCTACTTATACATATAAACCACCTTGCTCTTTCTTGGACAGCTATGCCTGACAAATAGAGGGCAGTCTACACATTCAACTCTACCACTGAGAATATGTAACTACTGAAAGTTCATCCACCCACGAGCATAAAAGAGTGAAAAAACTTTTGCCACTGAGTGATTCCACATGTAACAGAGTGCGCTGAACAGCAGGTCTTTTGCGTGGGAATAATAATTGCTAATGTCATCCAATTTGACGACTCTTTTAAGGTTTCATCATCGACCCACTAATTAACCCACATAGACAACGTGATCATCGATAACCCTATGGGGACAATTTAGCAATGCCTCCAAATATGGTAGAAATGACCAAAATGATTACCGATATTTATGGTAAACATTTTGATGTCCTTCTACTGCCTACATACTCCAACCATTCTCACCATTGCTGAATATATATACTCGAACAGATCCCCCACCAACCAACTTGGGCAACTACGAAGTTAAGATTATCTGAATTTTTCTCAAAATTGTTTAAAACATACCCGCCCATATAGTTCTGGCTAATGAGTGGCTATGACTGATGATGCTATTATGGATAGTGTCCAAACTGAATCACAATCAAACAAAACAAACAACATGATAGTTGTCTTTCAAAAATAATACATAATTTCTAAACAAAATAAATATGTATCACAGACAACATGTAGTAGGTATTAAGTACTAGTACCCCAGAAATTGACTGATTTGGATATTTATCAGTGATGATACTTACTGTACCTATCTCCATTCAACATAGATACACTCCCATTTACCAAACCTTAACAATTTAGTAATTAATGCTAAGAACTGAAAGCACTGTGATGCCCCTCCCCCCTCCCCCACCCCCACACCTTCTGTGACACAGACACACTTTTGCGGGATAGATATACAGGATTGGACACGTTGAGCAGAAACGGGTTCAGGTAGGAGTGAGGTAGTAAATCAAACTTTTCCTTTGAATGAGATGGGAAAGAAAGCAAATTTATGATAAAAAGAGTCCAATCGTTACGTACAGCTCATCAAATACTTGTAAGGTTTCTAGTGTGTTTAAAATAAAATCGTCAACAGTCAAAACACACTGAGTATAAAAGAACTTAAACATTTGCAGATCTGGTTAAGTGATTAGGGGAGAACGTGCTTATTGTAGGCCTTCCTTAAAACCAAATGGCCTTCCTTAAACCTAATGGCGTCACTTACTACGGGGATTAACGATGTGGTGCAGCCAGACTGCCATTTAACATACTTCATATTTTGCGGGTATTACATTCTCTGCTACGGTGGAACATCAAAGCTTTGCACACTCCACAGTGGTCATAAAACATGAGGAGGGTCTTCAATTTTCTTGGCCTCTAGTAAAGATATCATTCGGTTCCTGTTTGGGTACTTCATGTTCTATTATGTCAAACATAAATCACATATTTAATGTGATTAACAGCAGCACAGAGAAACTGGACTTTTTAAACAATGAGTCACAATGTGGTGAATTATGCATAAAATTTAAATAACCCATTGTACACTAGCTTCCTGATTGGCTACTGGATGCAAATGCCCATAGCAACCATCTCACTTTTCAAAAGAACATACAAATACACACTAACTGGTCTTTAAAGCAATATGATTGAGTTACATGGCTATGATTTACAAGTTACATTGTGGTGAGCTACTGTATGCAATTGAATTACTCATCACAGACTACAGCCATCCTGATTGGCTGCTGGATGCAAATACCCATAGCAACCATACAAAAAAAAATTATGGAAGCATAATATATTACAGCCTTACTGGACATTAAAGTTACATTGTGGTGAACTATGCATATAAATTATGGATCACAGACTATGGCCATTCTGATTGGCTGCTGGATGCAAATGCCCATGTAGCAGCCATATCAATTTTTTTAAGGAAGCATCAGTAGTACTGTAGGCTAATTGGACATTAAAGTTATATTCTGGTAAACTATGCATATCAATTATTCATTACAGACTAACGGTCCTGATTGGTTGCTGGATGCAAATACCTCAAGCAACCATATCATTTTAATTTAGGTAGTACAGGCTAAATGAACTTTAAAATTACATTGTGGTAAACTATGCATATAAACTATTCATCACAGACTATAGCCATCCTGATTGGCTGCTGGATGCAAATTGCCCATGGCAAACATTTCATTATATTCAAGAATCCTATTCAGATTATAGACAGAAATTATAAACACAAATTTTCATAAAACTTTACAGAGGTGATATTAAACTGAAATTATGGAGCTCTTTTTTGTAACACTCTTTTTTTTTACATAGAGTAGTCTCGTATGATGAAATGTAAGAATTCTGAATTATTTTCTTGTTAACATTTATTTCATGAAGAAGAAAAAATGGAATATAGTAACATGGCCCACATCTTAAGTTTGAGTATTATTTATATATTTGGTACTAAACTGATCATTTAAACTCAAACCAATCGCTTTAAAAACCGGATGCGGAATTTAAATTCTCTCTCCATCTTTTTTCTCTCTTATTTTATTCTTTATTCCTTCTTTTCTTGTTCCTGTTTTTTCCCCTATCTGTAAAAGCTCCTTCAATTCCACTGTCCAACTTCCATCATCAATGAGATCAAGTTTCCATAATCAGGAGGAGACTGCTCCAGCAACAGGATCTGAAACCATTCAGATTCTGACTGCAAATCACCATAAATTTGTTATATTCATCAAAATTCCATCAAAAAACTAAGATTAACAGTGACTGTGATTAATGGTCCTGTTGACAATAATATTGAGTGTCAATTTGTTATGCCCTAAAAATAAATTCCTAACCATTTTTTTTTTTACCAACGAACATTCCTGACCTGGAAAACAAAAATGTGATGTTGGAAACAGTCAAACAAAATACACAAACATATCCAAACTCACTAGGTGTAAGGTAATTGATCGAAATACTTCAAAACATTGTGAAAGTTAGAGAAGTTAATACAGTACAAAACAGGTAAATTAAGCTGTAAGGTACATCATAACTATTCAAACTTACCTAAAAGTTACATTTAATATACATCCTCCAATTCCCAACCAAGCCACATGTTTTTCACTTTAGGAACACTGCATTGCAAAGCCAATGACATGCAGTATATAGTACTCACTGAAATTTCAAAATAATCCTGTTCTATCCTATCACCAACATTCCCCCCTCTCCCCCAGTCCTATCCATACACCAACCCCCTACCATACACACAACAATTGAGGTTAGTCAACAAACACTAAATAATAATGTAAGGTAAATTACTGATTAGCATTTTTAAACCAACTGTCAAAATGTTGAACCACTACCTGTTAAAATTGTTGGCAGTAAAGTTGTTTTTTTGGGGGGTATATTTGAGAGATATTTAATTTACAAACTAGAATAACAACTTAATCTTGTTTTACTATCAAATCAACCAGTACAATCAACTACCAGTACTAGTGTTCTGCACAGAAAAAACGGAGCGAACGCCGCTCCCGAAGAACAGCCCTAAAAACCTCTGTAATAATAAGAAAAAGGATACTTATCGGGCTGCAAAGGGTTCAGATACTTTCAAGAACAGTGGATGGGAAATTATTTCCGATCCTAGGAACCAAAAGTGGACGAAATTCGGTGGAAAAAATCCGCTCGAAAATTTACGATGTAGACGCTTTGGTTGGTAGAATGAGAAGGATGGGCGGTGACCCGTGAAGCCAGGTCACAGAGGGTGCACAGTGTTAAAGGTTACCAGGGCATTCTAGGCGCGGTTGAATGAGGGTGCTAAGGTTGTGACGAGACAGGTAAGCGAGGAGCGAAGTAAATTCAATTGTATTATTATGCTTTTTTTAAATATTTTTGTTGCATATTTTCACATCACTTTAAATTTTCCCACAAAAACCATCATTCTAAGAAAGAGAAACAGGATTTAGTTATTATTACCTGCAATTAATATCCACCTAAGTGACCACAACTGCCATTACCCCTGGCTACATACATAATGACACATACCAAAGAGGTGACTTATTGAAACCAAACACTCACCTAATATTGTTTAAGCACATACTGTGTCCATAAGTTTTCAGGAAAAATTGTGTGAATAAATGCACATTTGCAATCATTGTCTCTTCATAGTCTGGGGTTATGTTCAGGTGTCTGCATTATAATGAATGGTCACTTGAGTTTGTGTTGTAAATGTTAATGCATGATCGGATACTATATGTACCACTTCAAATTATGCAAACAAATTTGCATATTAATTTTTTTTTTTATAATACATTCAAGTAGATAATAAAATCCAAGCTAAAAAAACATGCTTGTAATAGGTATTCTGAATGGTAGGTTCAGAGGGGGAGGTAGTGACCTCAGAGAGGGTCATTTGGGGAACAGTGCTAGCATTATACCAGTTTGTAGTGATGGTGGATTGAGGTGTTTATGTAAAGGAGACACCTGAGATGGGAATGAAGGAAACACACAAAAATGAATGTGAAGTAGTATTAAAATGCAATCAGAGCTGAGGTTACTATGGGACTAGAGGGCGACAGTCTACACCAAAGTATAGTCATGGATTGTGAACAACAGGAGAGGTGGGGGGTTCTCATATTCTGTGGGAGAGTTGTGAAGGAATAGAGGGCAGTAGTCACATATTCAGCGAACGTGATCCACAAGAGAACTTCATAATTGGGAGAAATGTGGAGGAATAGACATAGACAGTAGTCTGAATCAAATTATTCAGGGCATGTGATACAAAAGAGAGTTGCTTCTACAGTACCTTATTTTGTGGGAGATTTGTGAAGGAATATAGAGGGCAGTATAGTCTATTACAAATTTTTCAGAGAATGTCAATCACAATAGAATTCCTTCTACTGATATGGGTGCACAGTGAGAACAACATAACAGTGTGCTGATAAATTGTGCAGTATGCATTTCCATGTTTTCGAATTGTTAATTGCCCATCAACTTTAAATCATCAAGCGGCAAATAAGTAAGTAAAATTTGCATCCAACATGGCATTGATTGGCTTTATTTACAAATATTGTTATCATGCTGAAATTACTTAGGACATAGATGCACATCTCTGCATTTTGCATGCACCGTATCAGACATTAACAAAATGAATGCCCTTTGCTTTCACAGCATATGAACTTGTGAATGGACTGTAAACGATTTATTGTGAAAAAAAAAGTTTTCAAAATTCTCAGTTTATATAAGCACGTTAGAAATCCACCACATGTGTAGGGGTTTTTAAATGATAAGGAATATTAATGCAATCCACATCCTCCACATTACGTATGAGAATTAAAGAGATTATTTTGAACATTTTGAGCAGTTTTGCAAGTTGAATATATACATCTGACATTTTCTATCCTGTGTAACACATACTACACTGTATCTAACTTAATACACAAATATAGTTCTACACTTTAATATTCCACACAAAGAGAATCCCTCAATATTATAAAACATAACTATATATTTCAAAAAACAAAATGGCACCCAACAGAGCCACCTGAGTCAACACACCAGTGACTTAACCAAACTGTAATGAAAGCACATGTTGCATACATTGGAAACAAAGGCATTCATTTAGCTATCTGCATGCATGTGTGTGATTCATGCTGCAGATATGAGGACCCTAAGTTGCAGCAACCACTGATGAAATCTCATTCGATGTAAAGTCTTCAGCACAAACTCTTATGTTTGTTTTCAAGCAGTATTTTGAGGTGATTTTGATTGAAAGTTGCCAAGTGATGTTGTTCCATATATATATTAAAGTATAAAGTATGTACCATTGTCAGTGGCGTAGGAAGGTACTTTTGAGTGGGGGCTGAAGACTTATGGCCGGCCTGGGGGAGGGGTCTAAGGGGAGGGGGTGGCCCCCTCCCCTTTGGAATTTTTTGCATTTCCAGGTACTGTAGCCTCAGATGCAATTTGGTGCAATATAGCACACTTCAACACCGACTCCATTTTGTAAACTTAATTTTGTATTTTCACCTGGCCTTAGATGCAATTTGGTGCTCCAAATGAGATTTTTTTTCTCATTTGGAAATGAAAAAGGGGTTTTCTGACTTGCGAAGCGGGGGGCGGAATGATACTTCCGTCCCTCCACATTTTTCACTGGGGGGGCTGGTGCCCCCCAGCCCCCCCCCGGTTCCTACGCCCTTGACCATTGTAATATATTATCAGTCATAAAGCTTGACTAATCCTTAGTTTAATTTCAAATCATTGTAAATATATGGAATAGAGTTCATAATTAAATCTCAAAGTTGTTGTTTTGAGTTGTTGCTGGTTTGGGTTAAATGGAAGGGGAAGAGAAACAATTTTGAACCAGAACAATATTGCATTAATTGGTTTTAGAGATTTGATCCCCGTGGAGGGGAGGGGACGGCAAGGGTGAGTGGGGAGGGGGAGGGGAGAGAGGAGGAGTGGGGAGAGAGCAGTTGGGAGAGGCAAATGAATGTTAACACACCTTTCGAATATTGATCATGACATTCAAGAAGGGTAAAATATTCATCGCCATGCAACTATCGGCAGATATTTTGCATGGAGGTAATAAAAGAGGTCATTATAAGTTGTCCCATTATATGCTGCTAATATTCAAATGGTATGACCCATGTTCAAAACTGAGCAAGTACTTTTACAGTCCTCTCTAAGTCAGTTTTTGGCTCACTGAGCCATTTACAATAATCGGTTAATTTAAGAACATCTCTCAATGTCTTCTGGTAATAAGTTTGACAGTTCTAGTTCTAACTTCTGGGGAGAATGTAATTTTGAAAGACTTTCAGCCAAGTTACAATACCATGATGCTTACTTGTGGGAGATAAAACAAAAACATTTGAACCATATTTGAGGCAATTTTATTTTTACCAGAACAGTTGGTTTTAACCATAAATTTGTTACATTCATCAAAATTCCATCAAAACACTAAGATTCATTGTTTATTACCACCATTCTCAAACTCCTCCCCCTTCTCCTCCCCTCCCCTAACCCATCCCAATGTCTGGGATATGGTCATGGGTACTCTCGGAATGATTTGAAAGTGAGAGAGAATTACCTCTCCTAATATAACTCCATCTGAAACTCTTTAGCAAGCTTATAACAATGCTAACAATTTGGGAACATGCCAATTTAACCTTTAACCTTAGCTACTAATTATGACCTTTCTCAACAATAGTGGAGACATTTTGCTCTGTTTGTTTTTAATCTTGGTATATTCATTAAAATTCCTATAACTTTAAAAAAGTTCATTCGTCCAAGGTCAGATTAGAGTTAACTTGCTTTCAACTTTCCAATTGCACTCACAAAATTTAACTTTTTAACCACTTTCTCTCCCACAATATATAGTACATTAATCTTCTCCTATTCAGAATTGATCAATGCCCTAATCTTCTACAGAGTTGATTACATCTATAAGCCCTGTATTTGATTTGTCTCGCTGTGTCTGTTTATGACCTTTCTGCATTACAATGAAGCAAGCAAAGTTTTTGATTCCCTACTGTGCTTTGTTATGTGATATGGTTTAGCCTACACTATTGACCATGATGTGTCAGGTATGATTACCATGGCAGCAACCAAGGACAAGATGAGACCAGCTCAAGATATCTAATTAATGCTATTTCTGTATCTAATTTCAAAGAATCTGTGTAGTTGTTACCTTGGTCCTCCTATCTGACCATAGGATTTTGAATGTCTCAGGGCGATGGCAGCATGCGTGCTGTTAACTGAAAGTCTGGAACCAAGAGGTTACTGTACATACACTGTATGGTGTAACCTATACATAGCATTCTGAACACACTATATTAATAATGGGCTCTTAGTTTGGAACCTCAAACAAACTTCAGATACCAACAAACATTTTGACATCATCCTCATCATCATCATCAACAACATTGTGCCCAAGTTCCATTCCAAATAAGAAATACTTAAGTAATTTTTTAGAGTTTTTTACCTATACAACATTATTGTACAATATGTAGGAATACAGGTGGACAGGTGATATTTGTGAAAGTCACTGAAGTGAATATAAACTCAAACTGGCATAATTAAAAGAAGTACATGAACTGGTTCAGTGCTAAGTGTCTCAAAGCAGGGCCAGGGAGTTATTCACAACTCTCCCTGGTTTAACAACTTTCTGATTGGGCTAATACAGTAAGACCGAGTGATGACCCTCCCTGATTTTCTCAACACATGCACATAGTTATTAGGCATTGATTCTGGCAATGTTTTTATATGAGTACAATTACTTTTACAATTTCAGATTACAAGCCACATTAGCTAATTGTTTACATGTTGCACATAATCAAAGCAATCCACCATACAAATACAAACTTTGTAAATGTAAGTTAAGTTTTTACATTTTGACCTTTGACCCCAACCAAAAACAATCAGGCCCTTCTACTCATCACAGATATCAGCTGGACCTTCTATATATTACTAATGGACAAGTCACATAAATTACCAATTAAATATGATTTCACAATAACCATCTTGCCTTCTCAAGGGTTTTTATTCATAATTAAAATATCAACCTCTATATTGACCTTGACCTGTACACCACCTGACTGGACAAGGATATCTTTGTGGTCTCTCAATTTCTTCCATCAACAGGGTACAATCATTTACTG
Organism: Apostichopus japonicus; assembly: GCF_037975245.1. NCBI lineage: Eukaryota > Metazoa > Echinodermata > Holothuroidea > Aspidochirotida > Stichopodidae > Apostichopus > Apostichopus japonicus. The sequence goes on from NC_092572.1 coordinate 10,590,048, forward strand.
CCATAAATTGGTAATTACTCCCAGTTTTTAGTACAAATCACAAAGGACATAACCAAGCTGTACATTTACGGTAGATCATTACCAAACTGATTCCAAGAAAAGTTACATAACTGTCACATTTTCCAGATTTAAAGGTAGTCAGTAAAGGCCCCAAATTATGGCATGCTATAAAAGGTTTTGAAAGTACTTTCCTGGAGGAGATCTTTACTCTCCAAATTGATCTCCGACATTTCTAAGGAACACCCAAGATGACTGAATGTCCCAGTGAGGAAAATTTCCTCGAAGGTTGTAAAAAAACAGTTTAAGAATTTGGACCAACTGTGACCATATTTGAATTACCAGCACATTTGGGACCAACACAGCATACTGTACCTTTAATATGGTATTTCTCACAACCGGCAGGATTATACAGTTTTGCCATGAACAGAGAGACCTGGTACCTGAAGAGTCATACCCTAAATACTCACATCTGAGGGGATTAGCAGCCCTTTAACTTACTGCAGGTATAACAGATAGCTTTAGTAGTGCCATGTCAATTAATTAAATCCAATGCATAAAATTGTGCCGACCATACAATATTTGAATAATTTCAATGTTTGAATTATCTCAGTTGTTTTACTTTCTCTGCTGCAAGTCTTTGGAATCAGTTACCTACATTTAAGAGTTTACTGAAGACTCATTTTTTTCTGTTGTGCATTTCAGTGTTGATGCTTTCCACTTTTGTGAAGCGCCATGAGCATTTACTCGTTTCCTGGAGTGCTGTTATATAAATCTACATTATAATGATTATTATTACCAAAACCTCAAAACATGCATTAAAATGCAGCTTTATTAGCTTTTGGTATATAACTCCGCTGATATGTAAAGTCCAAAAGCTTGTTCTAATCTATCTACTTTTAAGAGTTTACTGAATGCTCATGTTTTTCTGTTGTACATTTCAGTGTTGATGCTTTCCACTTTGTGAAGCACCATGGGCAGTTACTCACGTTTCCTGGAGTGCCGCTATATAAATCGACATTAGTATTATGATTACTATTATTATTATTAGTTGAAATCATATGATTATGTCTAATGTCACTTCTGCCTGATGCAACTGTGATATAGGTTATGCTTCCAGTTTACCTAATGGTCTTGTACATATTTCTTTCAATGGTGGAATATCATACTATTACAACCCAAAGTATGACCGATTCAACACAACAAATACACCATCCATTACAAGTACATACATTAGTCATGCATTAAAATAACACAAAATTCATTACATTACCTCTTTAGTATACATCCAACAGCGCAAACTGCAACATGACGGGCAACAATTTTTCCAAAACTTTAAATCACGAAACAGGTTTTTCCATAAAACTGCTCGTTTTTGGAAGAAAAATGTCACATAAGTTATTACCAAGGAAATAGAGATGTTTCAATCCATCCAGATTGACTAAAAATGAAGACAGGCATCGCTTTTTCTTTTTACACCATGCTGGTCCGTGCTGATGCAACCACAACACAAAGTGGCAGCACCAACATTATAATATACAGTGGTCAACAAGTAATAGCACAGTATCCACATGTATGTGGTTAAAAATAATAAGTCCCATATCACTCTAGCAATTATGTTAGGCAGATATTTGATCCAAGAGAAATCCAGGAATTAATCAAAGACATGTTTTGTGCGATATATATAGATATAACCTGACAGCTACAGAATGGAAAACTTGGTGAATTGAGACTATTTACAACCAGCACAGCACTGTATGTATGTGTGACTTGGTTAAGTCAATGAATATATCCTAACTATTAACACTAGGCCTATACACATACTGTACTGTACACAGAGTCTACATAGCAACAGGCATGCAGCAATTCTCCTCCCCTTAGGCCTAATATACTCAGATATTCAAGGATCTCACCAAGGTTACCCCTCATCCCATTGAAGGTGAAATCATTTGGCATGTCATTAAAAACCTCTCCACTTGTACAAACACCACTCAAAGTGGGGTTTTTGCAAATTTAAGTGGTTTTTACACAAACATGACCAAGGTAAATAAAAACACTAGGGAGAGAATTGTCCACATATATCAACATGAATAACAATTGCTATAATATATTGAACAATTAGACTGTACCAGTATGTTTACTAAGAAAACAAATTAAGACATGTTATGGAACTTAATTTGTTTTATTAAAGATTTTCTATTATAATGTAAAATATTATTCTTTAGTAATTGTAATTCCCACTCTGATGGACGGATGGATGGATGGAAACCACTACTGGTAACAGCTAATTCAGGAGTTGAAATTCCTTGAGAAAACCTTCCCAAGTTGCAGATTTCAACAAAATTCGTTTTAGTTAATGGTAATACGATACACCTTACTGTAGAACTGTACAAGTGTGTTTGAGTGTCTTTACTCCAACTATTTAGTAGCTTCTTGTATTCTAGCATCATAGTCTGACCTGTACTCGTAATCGGAACATTTCTTGAAAACCTGGCCAGTAACACCAGTGCAAGACTAGTATGCATTGTATAAAGCATAATATCCTAACTTCAAAGTTACCGGTATTAATGGCCGCAGACTTCAGCATGCTCGAGAACTCTCCTAAAGGCTTCGATTCCTTCAAATTATTCCCTGTCAGCCAACTGACGATTATTAAAATAACACTTGTAATGAAAATTACTCAATATCAGCATTTGCTTTTTAATGACTGGTAGTAAAATGTTTTTTTGACATTTGACCATGGGTGACCATTCCTTGACTTTCTAGCATATTTTGAGGAGTGTACTGTATTGATGACCTTTATAATAAGCATTGTACTCTACTTGTACTCGTATAATGTACTCGTACATAATTTGATGCATGCTACGTTCTCTGATGTCTTTTGTTTCTGTGCAGTTGATGCAGAGGTCGTGGATACAGTACAAGCATTTGACCCGAGGTCATCTTTGATTTTGAATGCATTTAAGACCACAAATTTTCAGTCTAGATATACTTAACGAACCTGTCGCTCATACTGCTCTGGTGCCAACCAAAAAAAACAGGTCCGTATTTATTCTTGGAGAAGATTGAAATTTTCACACCCACCTTGAAGATGACACAAGTCTTGCCCAAGTATCTCTCCTCGGAATGAAAAAGAGTATTCTGCAAAAAGACCCTTTGATTCCTGAAAATCGGCAAACATGTGCAACCAACGTGTACATCCAAAACAGAACAGAGGACGAAAGAACCCTATCAGCTGACACCGACCGATCCCGACGAAATAATAGACACTGCTCGCAAAGACAATTATTCTCACGGAGAACTTGAAACGATCTCGATCATCCCTTAAAGATGATGAATCCAGAGACCTCAATACGTCTCCTTTTAAATACCACAAAACATCCAAAGTACGGTACCTTCACTCTTCCTGCGACTCCTAAACATAAAGTCAACGGTCTTTAGAAAACATTTGTGACACCAAAGATGCCCGATTTATGTAACGACTCAAATTATAGATCTATTATTATGATCTATTTCTATTTGCATTTTAGACTCCAGGGTGGTAATCATGCAATAAAAAAGGAAAATAATAATAGATAGGATCGGATGTGAGATTATTTATAATGCAGCCTTCACCTCCATTCTCGACGAGAAAAAAAAAGCCCCAGATTAGAATCAGGTACAGGTGTATTTTTTTTAATTATTTCCGAGAGTGAATCCATGGCTGTGTCTCACAGGTTGGGAGTGAATTAAAAATGTGTCAAATCGACCACCTCGAAGCTTCACGGTACCTGGAGCAATATCGAGCTTAAAAAAAAATGACAATCGCAACATCCTTGTTCTAAAATATCCAATAAGTTGGACTTGGAACTCTTTCCGTGGCTCTAAATTTGAAAATTGAAAATTTATTCGATACTCGCTTGCCAAGAATTCAGCCACTTCTGGGCAACACAGTTATTCTTATTGAAACTGGAAGAACCATATTGAGCAACAGTCAACAATATCCGAGCTAAAAATAAGAGTTAAGAGTAGGAAATTGTCACCTCAGCTCAATACTATAACGGTAAACGATAAATATAGAAACTCTTCCGACAAGTTTCCGAAATCCTGTCCCGGAACTATTTGCCGAACAATGTGGGGGGTGGGTGGGCACTTCCTATAATTCCGACTTAAGTGCCGAATTTGTTTGTGGTGAAGATAAATACAATTGTAGGATTCAGTAAGGGATCAAGGATTTTGGGTATTTTACCCTGGTATTCCAATAAAATATATTCTATACCCTGGGAATTTCAGATTACAAATTTTCGTTACATACAAACTCCAATACGAAGGAAGATTGTTCTCTACATAAAGAAATTGAACTTTCACTTTTACCATGAGCACAAATATATCTAAATTTCTGACAAAAAAAATCCTCACTAAAATTATTACTCAGTGGTAGGGAACAGGGATAGGGGACTAGGGGACAGGGGTAAAGGGCAGGGTAGTGGACAGGGTTAGGGGACAGAGGTAGGGGACAGTAGTAGGGGACAGTGGTAGGGGACAGTGATAGGTAACAGTGGTAGGGAATATGGGCAGTGGTACAGGACAAGGAAGGAAAGGAAAAGTAGGAATAAATTTCAAATCAAATGATAAAATATTACATTACTGTACAATCGGGAGCCAGTTAAAATTGTCCTTGCTTGATTGAACAAATTAGACTAAATCATATTTAAGGTAGGAAGCAGCCTAAAGCAGGCAAAATTATAGATTGAGGACAGATATCCAATGATGAATGAATGTTTGATTATTACACAGAATGACCACCAGACAATCCACACAATCCTCAACAATCCACACTCCTCCACCTTCCCTTGCAAATGGAGATTTCTTCTTTGTGAAGGGCATATAAAGTAAATTTCCCCCCCCCCCCACCACTATCGGAATGCATTTTTCTTTTCTTTGGTTACCATTAATTCTATGCCTTAATGTGCAAATAAATTAATGTCACATCCCAATGTAAAATCTGACAGAAGGCAACAACGGTGAAACCTTCACGAACAGAGGTTTGGTTCCAAATTTACAAAATCCTCATAATATTAATCTTGATGGATCTGTTGGGTTATGCCTGGAGGGTAAATAGGCTTACTGTACCAAGGACTTGCCCTCCTGGATCACCCCTGGATTAAACCAACTGAGACTGATCTTCGAACGGTGTCTATATCATCCTTGCCCATGGGGGAAGCATAGGACCTTCTATCACTTCAGGAGAGATGGAAGGGGAAGAGAGGGGGGGTACAAACTAATTTCAAACTTAGTCATCAAAAACTAAAGAATTTTCAAATTGTGAGGAGAATAACCAAGAGGTTTAAAGGAATTGTCTGGTGGAAGATTTTGATACATTGTTCTTGTAGTTATTATTTTTCTCTTTCTAACCATGTAAAAATTGTCCCCATTCGACATTTTCTTCTTGTAGAAACCTGGTTTTCAAATTCACCAGTTTCTCACCAAAAGTACCGTTTGTTCGAACGCTTCAATATGGTGTTTGACGTAGTGCTTGCAGATAGGCAAAACAGGCGACTTGAAGTTAGCACTCCCAATTCCGCAGCAAATTAACTCACGTGTAAGCACATTGAATTGCCTCATATATATAACGTACATACTCGCGAACGTATATACTACGATGCTCAGTTGGTGTACTTGTATAGCGTTACACATAGTACACTCACATTCAAACCACAGTTCATTAACTGTTCTTCGAACTCGCTGAAATAAAATTCACGGATCAAATTAACAGTAAAAGGAAACTTATAAAGTATTCGTTAAACCGAAAGATGAAACTTGGCGGGATCGATGTCATCGCAGAATTGTCCGATTGTAAACGTTAGGGTAGCCTATACACGCGAACATTCTTCGCGCTGGAGCTGGATACCGCGATGTATAAACAACGAAGAGCCTGCTGTTAAAACTTATCTTGTGTTACACAAAGACCACGAAACCACCGATCTACTAAATATATTGCGGCTTAAGGAGTTTTGTAAATCATATCTAATTTATAAGAAATTTCACCGGAAATTATTGAAGAAATTGATCGAATCGTTGTCAGAGCAGAATATAGCGCTGAAAAGCTTAGGCTTCGCAGAACTGTCCGATTGTCAACGTTTGAGTACAGCCTACATGCGAACATTTTTCGCGTTGGAGCTGGATAGCGCGATGTATAGCCTGAACAACTCAGAGTCTGCTGTTAAAATTTACCTTGTGTTACACAAAGACCACGGAACCACCGCTCAAGTACATGGTGGCTTAAGGAGTTTTTGAAAACATATCTAATTTTTAAGAAATTTCACCGGAAATTAAGGAAGAAATTTATCTGTATACACACGCTGTTTTTGTTGTGATTACCGTATAGGTACTGTGCGGAGGGTGGGTTATGACGCAATCTGCTATGGCAGAGCTGACGTCACGTATTGTACTGTTCAAATTATATTTGAAATGACTATCCATAACGATTAAAAAATCGTTTCTCTGTCAAACGCAACATTAGCGTTCTCATACTTTGACAACATGTTTGGAAAATTATTTACTATTTTTTAAGGTAACTTCTTTGGGCCACCAGACAATCCTTTTAAAGGAATCATGAGACTTCCCTGGGAGTCTGAAGAATTTAAACTATTTATTGTACAAAGAGCGAGCATAATGTCAGAATGAACTAACTGTTATTAATATATATGCCAATTGATGTAGAAATGTGATTGTTGAAGCTAATTAGATAGATCATGACCACTGTTGATTAATCTGTCAATAATTAAATGATTATAATGGAAGTGTTCATGTTGAATTAGCACGATCAATCTAATTAACTATAATTTATGTTAATTTTAAGTTAAAACAAATTGACTGTTCATGCTGTCAGAACTGAGAGAGTGAAGAGTCAAGATAAAAAGTTCAACTGGTTAAAGGTCTAGTACTGACACCTATGACCAATATTGTCCTAATCACTCTCATCTATTCTAGGCTTTAGAAATCATGAAAATAGCTGCAACTCCCATCAAATATTGACCAGTTTACAAGTCTTTCTTAATTCTAGTTTTATTTATGAATAACAATTAGCAATTATGCACATTGTTGGTGTAGAAGCGAGTGACTGCCTAATTTTCTGTTATGATATTCCTTTGCTTTTACAACCTTTGTTTGAAGGACACTGAAAACAGGTATGAGGCCTGAGGTGACTTTGTGAAATATTTGATTGCCTTAGAAACTGTGAAAATAGGAATATCACATTATTCAAATGATATGTGTACTTGTAATTAGGGGTTAACTTATTAAAGCCTAATATAAGAAATTTTGGATAAGCGCACTCCATGTCATTGTTTGCACATATTTAATGGTTTTCCACAGATTTATCAAAACTTCAAATGTGTATAACTTGGAAACAAAAGGTGCTTGTCGAAAACTTTAAACAAATTATGAATGAGATTATCACACACAACAAATATACTCAATATGTGGCAAATTGGCTAGGTGTCCATAGTACAATTAAATAATCACTAATTAAATAATCAATAGATGTGTATTGTAGGCCTAACGAAGACCTATGAAGGGATTCATTGTTTCAGCTTCAAGTGAAATTATCTATCACCTGACTCTTACAACAATGGCTTTTCAAATTCTTTTAAAAAAAAACCTGCATTACAAAAACAAAGAAGAGATTTAAGGAACAAGAATGGTAATGACACAAACACACACACAAATAAATGAGGGCAGTATTTGTAAATAACCACTGCCAACTTCTGTTGGCTGTTAATATTGTATATGGATATTCATTGCACTGTTATGTGTAGCTTCGGCTTAAAAGAGTTATTATAACACAAGTTCCATGTTACATAATGCCACACTGATTTAAGTGAATTTTCCATCACCATCCCCTCCTCCACCCCACCACTCCCCCCCCCCTCAACCCTACACACTAAGTATGCTTAAAACTCAAATAACTTCAACACAGTTTTAAGTCTGGAAACCATTCTCCCTATCAATGAGACTTTAATCCCATTAAACATAACCAGAAAACCAACAGGCTTAAAACCTGCTTTCTTACCACATTTTTTTCGAGAACAATTAATTTGCCACTGCCATCGAGTTACGACCATTGTTGTTGATCAGCAAGATTCTTGAGCTAATGTGGCCCACCTTCCCTCCCCCCCCCCCCTCCTTTCTAACATTATTTAAGTTGGAAGTTCATAAAGTGTTTATGTTGGATTTAGTTACCATGTTAACAGTACAAGGTTTTCAGACTTTGACCTCAAATAAACTTTCACCTCAACAGAAAATAACACGGTTCTTGCACAAAGGTCAATCTTCATAATAAACAGACCGTAAAATTCAAGCAATAATTTCTGATGAAAAGTTGCTCAGTTCTTAAAAGTTGCTCATTTCTTAAAGTTCAACCATACAGAGGAGACCACCCCTCCCCCAACCTTCTTCCTGCCCTCCTCCAAACCCTCCCCTAGGCCTCTTCACATCCCTTTCCATCCCAACTTACCTGTCAATGATGGCACATTGAAATTATGACATAGACTTAATATAACTTTAAATGAACACATTTTTAACCATTTCATTACATAATTTCAAACCTATCCATTTTCTTGCCTTCAAGGAATTATCCACCACAATAATCTAATCTTCCATACAGAATGAGAACCACACAAATTAATGATACATCCCAGTCCCTAGTATACCTATCTCCCCCCCCCCCAAAAAAAAATACAAAAAATAAAATGATATCAGAGAAGCTGACAGACCTTTTATACATGTGACTTTCACCTCACAGTTGCAACTTTTGAAGGTCTTTATCATTCTTGATCTCTTCTCAATTATTTATTTTGCTTTCACCATTGCAGCTTCCCAGAAAAAAAATAAGTTCCCGTTTTTTCCCCCATCCAAAAAGATGTACACAACAGGCCTAAGGACCTTCCTTCAAGATTAAAAAGCTTAGACCACCTAAATGCAAAAACATCCTCCATAAAGCCCCACCTCTTCACCTCCCTCTGTAATTATTAGTCCATATTATCATCCCCCAGGAAACCTGAATTTTGTCACTCTCCGTTCGACCTCTGACCTCTCCCCAACTGTATCCCACCAAATAAGTTTTAATAGGGTCTGCCAGTTCATGCTGTAGCGAAGTCAAACTTCTCCACAGTTATGTAAATGAATGCAGTTCTCTAAGTGGGTGGTCTATATACAGATGCAGCAAATTGATTTTTTTTTTACTTTTTTTTCTCCTTTGCCTTTTTAGTGCAGACAACCCCACAGTCACATGTATACACATTCTCAGAGGAACAAACACACCACACACCACACACATGTGTACTCTAATCAATAAAAGAAAAATAACTGCTCCCCTCCTTTATTCATTGCACAGTTTCTGATCTAAATTACCCAAGACAGCATAATACCTTTTGCAGCAGCTTTTAAACTTACTCAAGCATTCACTGAAAAAATCAATACTTGACTCCCAGCTCATTTCTTAAAACCTCTAGAATAGAAATAAAGGAAAACAACAGTGAACTCGACATCAAACCCGAGACCAAATTCGACACCACTCTCGACACCACTCTTGATGATGATGGCACCGTTCTGCACCACACCAGGGACGAAGAATTCCAGTCCCCATCACCCCTCTCTTTGATCCCCTTCTACTGTTATAACACAATATATGCCACGGAATCGTGGATCTTTACACATCAGCTTGTAATTCTTTAATCACCTAATCTTGGGATCTAACTCAATGATTCATTCAGACTCTCTCTTTTCTTCTCTTACTTCATTTAAGATCCTTAAATGACTATTCCACCAGCTGACCTGTAATTACTAGATACCAAGAAAAGTCCTCAAAAGCAACTATAAAAAAGATCTTACAATAAAAACAGCCCTCTTTCAACTGGGAAGTCGAACAGGTTGTTAAACACTCAGGACTACGGCCACTGTATAGTAGTAAACAGAAGATAAATACATGGGTCTGCCTTACTGTACATTATTCAGTACTAAGGCTAATTTACTCAGTACAGTATGCTCATAGGGAAAGGCATTGAGCTGTTTTTCTGTGCAGTTCTTTCCTAGGCCAGTGAGTAATTTGCAAATTCCATAACATTTTGGACATTAGAATAGAGATGAGATTTTTGGAAATGGGGAAATGGGTACAGAGGGGTAAGGCAAAAGTGAGGTTGTTTAAAGAGTAACATTGAGACATCCTTGACAACTGTTGATACTGTAGCTGTATAAATTATATTAAAAACATGTTTAATATGATCAAAATATTTTAATTTCTTCCAACCAGTTTTGACCCCGACCCCCCCCCCCCTCTCATACAGCCCTCCACCACTGCAATCCGCATGGTTCTCCTTCCGGTACCTCTTCCTGACAATTATTACCTCAAGTCCCAAAAACAAGCATTTCATTTTTGAAACCTGTCTCCCCTCCCTCCCTTCCCCCCCCCCCATTTGTTCCTCCTCCTTCATTCATCCTTCCACGTTTCCAATCTAATTAGGTCACAGGTCAAACTGGGCCGAGAAAGTACATCATGGAAAATTACGACACAGTTTTGGACGACGACAACGATACCACTCGCAAAAAAAAAAAAAGAGAAAAAAAAGCGTCCTAGGTTTACTATATGTATGCCACTTGAGCTTCAAGATATCTTTGCAAACAAGGAGAACTTTTTTTCATTTCGTCTGAACGGCGCTCTATACTGCACAGACGTCGGCCACATACATCCTCATGCGACCGGCGGCCGAGATTAAAATTCTGTCGTACATTTCATAGTTTTACTGGGGTCTTGTCTTGAGCGCCAGGCTCTTGAGATGGAAGATAGGGAAAATATGGAAGGAGGAATTTGACATACTTTAATCAAAGCCGCACTTGAAAATCATGACGCATGCACAAACATGTCAATTTAAAAACCCTCCGGCAAATCCTGACTGAGGATAATCATTTTAGAGGTACTTTTTGGTCGTGACAATGGCATGAAATGACATTGCAGGAAACCTCATTCGTTAATTTGGGGAAAGATAAAACACACCACATGTCACCAGTTATCAAAAAAAGTCATAAAAACGTTTCCGTTTGTTTTCTTGATGAGATAAACCGATGATCGTCATGGTGATCGATGATGACATTTATATACTCAAATCAATAATGGTATTTGGTTAAATCAGAAGATTTGAAGACAGAAACGAACAGCATCTTTCTTATACTAAAATCGAATACTGAATCCTTCCTCCTAGTAAAGAAAATCACACCTCCCATACTTCTGATATATATCATATCAATACTAGCTAATATAATGTTAATGACAGGAGTCAGGGGGACTATTGCCCAACACTCCCACCCCCACCCAATCCCCCACCCCCCCTTCCATTACTTTCACAGCAATGGTTTTCATGCAGGTACAATGTCAGCAGTTCCAACAACACTGCTCACTGGTTTAACTCCATACCCAAACCCTTTTTAATAAATAAACGAGAAACAAAATTACAAAGAATCAAAGATGATGTGGGGCCCACTGATGTCATGTTTAGACTTGATCAAGTCTTCTGCCTTGTATGTGATAGTCTGTGATAGTGACAGTGATCTGTGATAGTCTCCCAAATGGAATAAGAATTTTCCTAGCTGTTTGGGGAATGAGTTACAGTATTTAAGACAGTTATCTCTGACACATAGACCAATGATGTTTGGGTTTGTGTCTCTTGTAAGGGCAGAATAAGGATTTGAGGGATATCCAACTTGTTTCAATAAATATTACAAGTTATGACTTGGTCGGAATAAGTTTTCACAAAATTTCAAACCAAAATGAAAATTGCAAGTTAATGCACATACAGTACTACCTCTTTCCCTAAAACACAACACATTTCCAACGGGCGACGGGCGAGAAAACATTCATGATGGCAAGGACGAAACTCACGACCTGACTAATAAATTTATAACTCCTACACAGCGCTGTCTATTCTGTGCAATATTGCCTCCGTGATTCTTGAATGGCATCAATTGGGCGAATAAAAGTAAATATATACACCAATAATCCACAATAGCTGCAAAACTTGACACCTGTGGATATTGACATATTCCTTATCGAGTGAAATGGAGCGTACCTCCCAAACTCAAATCCACTTCCAAGACTTTTATAGAAAAAACCTTGATCGTTGCCTCCTGTCATTGGATTTGACTGGCTGTATTGTTCGCCCGCATTGTTCCACTCGTACCAACTCGTAAAATTTCCCACCGCAGTCACAAAAGTTGGGGCGGTACCTACAAGGCATTACATACACATTGTGTCATTGTGCTTTAGTGAGGCGTGCTTGTAAAAGTGGATGAGTTTTTGGACGAGATTGTCCTGACAGCTTAGATGGCCGAAGGGAACTGTTTTCTTTCTTTCTCTTGTTATTTTCTTGGTGGAGAATATGTATTTATGGTAATGTAACAAGACTGCCTCTAACCTGTGTGCAGTTTTGTGTACAGTAGTACAGACCGTGATCAAACATGGGGGTAGGAATTGGAACTAACCTGTGGGATGGCGAGGAACGGGAGGGGAGAGGAAAAGGAACTTCCGAAGGAGCACGGGTGTGAGGGAATGACAACAATTATTTTTTTATTTAAAAGCAACTTCTTTGGTTGAGATTATATTTCCCATATTGATCAAATATCTTTTATCCAGATAGTATATTGCAATATGAAGACTAAGGGTTTGGTAAGAAAATTTCCACACACAAAAAAAAAAAAAAATCAGGGAATTTCTATTTGACGTATGTTCTACTTACAGTATGTTCAAGTTTGTTTCCATAATCGTATCTCTCAACACTACAGCAGTAAAGATGAATAAATACTTTTCATACTAACAGACAGGCTATGAACCGAAACTTTACAAATGACACCAATGGCAGTATACTGTAAGTAAGACATAGTGGATCTTGTCTCCAAAATATAAGATTTGTTTCAGAACTATGCAACAAAAAATCCGCCTCATTTACAAAAAAACAGTTAACCAATTGTAGAAAACAATATATTTTCGGTCACATCCTCACTTACCTCTCTCCCTCGAGAATTAAAGGAGAGTAGGAGACCTGTTTAAAGTTATTTTTCGCTCATAAATATCTGATCCAGATAAGTCTTGGAAAACAGTTTTAACAGTAGCTTGCTGATAATTGTAAATTTATACTTAAATCTTTCTTGAACCCAACTGCAACTTGTCATAGTGTCCATTAGTGGTGGGAAGTTCAAAACTTTTTTCCACGGGTGCTGTTACCCTTTACTCATTGTCCCCCTTGTGTATGTTTCCCTCAATGAAGTAATTAATAATTTAAATGTTCCACGCAGGATGTAAATGCTACATTAAATTTCCTCTTAAAACCTCAATCTAAGAGTACAGTGTATTTCTCAGTCGAAAATTAAGACCGATATAATGACAGTTATCAATATTGTTAAATGTCTGTGACCAACTTGTATAGACCACCATGCTGTAGGCTAATGCACGGTATCGGATCACAAAATGCTATGCACAAATGTTATGCAAAATGAGCAAATTGCTAGGTCAAGTGCAAAGTTGTGTAGTAGTTTGTCTACACAGGGAACCATTTATATCAGGGTTTCCCTAACTTTATCCCCCACTAACCCCCTGTGGATGTCAGAGTTGTCCACGAACCCCAAGTTTTCATCACGATCTGAGTCATTATTATACTATAATACGCATAACAGTGCTTTGTAAAAGATCAAGTTCATAGCACTTGTAATAAATTGTAGAGTTTGTCGATAGGTACGACTTTTGTACATTACTAAATTTTATGATATATATATCAGATTTTAGTTCAACATAAAGTACTCTAGCTTTGACTTTCAGAAACGTCTCACGAACCCCCTGGGATGGACTCACACACCCCCTGGGGGTTCAGGCACCCCAGTTAGGGAACCCTGATGTACATAGTATTTTACAATCACAAAAATTTAGAGGCTTCAAAACTGCTAAACAATATTCGAAACAATTAATTATTCCCTGTTGGAACATAAGATTACAATGTTCCAAACCATATCAAAGCTCTACTATACACAGTATTTTCTTCTCCTCCAGATATATGCTCAGTGAAAAATATAATTAGCAAAAGTGGAATGTGTTGAAGATAAAACATACTGTAGTATAGCATTGGTCAGTGGTAGCCTATCATGACACATTGGTAATGACAGTACAGTGTAGGCTACTGTTACTTCATTGTCAAGTGGTAGGTTAATAGTTTGTTTTGAAAATGTTGACACTTTCCAGGAGATTGATATTCAAATATCTGTCTTAACAAATAAATATAGCAAAACTAATAACATTTCTCCATTGATGACCTATTTTCACTGCAGGAGACATACAGTTCTAGTATACATAATATATAATTAGAAAACAGAACTAGGTCCTCCTTTAAGTTTGTTCTATCAAGAGTTTTAGTAAATCCCTGTGATTATTGATGATCATACAAGAGTGAGAGAGTTACAGAAGCACGTCTTACCTGTCTGTGGCTACACACACACACAGTCGGTTGCCGCAGATATCACAGGACGAAGATCCTCCTCACATGGTTACCTGGCAAAACAAACAACACCAGCCAAATATGAACTGACTACTACCACAAATGAGAGAAATGAAAAAAAGACATTAACAACAATACAAGTTGACAAGAAAAACAAAAGACTCTATCTACTAGCTGACACCAAAAAAAAGTTTTCTGATCTCTTGTCCTTTTCGGGAAGAAACCAACCAAAATAATAATATCTTGTTATAGCAACCCTTTCCTCTTTGGAATAGAACAAAAAAACAATTTCCAAATAACCTGTAAAATATGAGCTGGAATTTTGTGGCACCTTTATTATACTGCTGCCAACAAGAGTTTAAAACTGCAAATATAAACAGAGATTACCTGGCATGGGAAGAGAGGACGAGAGCAGGCCTGAGCCTCTGGTTGGATTGATTTACGGTTAGATTTATGGGCAGGCGGAGTGCGCGCCCTACTGGATGTGACAGAGGTCGGCAACATTCCAACAGAACAAAACAAGACAACTAACTATGAGCCTAGCAAACACTATAGATATAGATCTTTGGTAAGCTATATATCTATGGTTAGCTATCTGCAGTAGTGGCAGAGATTATAGGGGGGGGGGGGGGGCAGACTGACTCAAATGACTAAACAGACTATGGACAGCAATGCTCTATATATAATTGGGAAAGCGAGAAGGAAATATTGAAGAAAGGATCAACACCCTCTCTCAATCTGATAAAGCAATTCAGATCGTTTACGGAAAACGGAAGGGAGGGAGAGAAGAACCAAATTATTGCCATCCTGGATGTGAAGATATGGGCGCCTTCTGTCCCAGAATGTAAACAGAGCGATGTGCAGTCAAATATTTTCTACAAATTGTCAAAACAATTTTTAAGAATGAATTTGGGATTGATTTTCTGGACCAGTGTAGGAAACCGCTTTTTTTTCTTACATTTTTTTTTTTTTTTTTGGGGGGGGGGCTTTTGTAGGATACTACATCTAATATTTATTTAGTACTTTGAGATTGTATTATAAAATTTAGATATAATGATTAATATATCATGTATCATGTGATATTAATATCAAAGGCTTGCAGGAAAAAAATTGAAAACTTTTGGCAACTTTATATCACCCTTGTAATGTTGTGGAGGCAGTGTTGATTTACCTTGAGTTAAAAACAATATATTTCAAAAAATACAAAAATTTGTTAAAACTAAAATTATGCTAATGATCTGTATTGTAATGGCAAATAAACTAGAAAGCCACAAGGCTTAGTATTTTGTAGATTTACAAGCAATATTTCCTGTTTTGACTAATACTGTTTCAAACGGTCAGCAAGATACAGTACTGTACTTGCACTGATATGGACATGCCTAAGAAGTACAATATGAAGTTTCACCCAAGCTATAGTCTTTGAGTTACAATCATGTTGATGAGAAGTTTATACTTTGACCTCTAATGACCTCAAATGACCTGTGTGACCTACTGTACACACAAAGCAATTAGCAAGTACTCCACTAAGATGGATCTATTAAATACTAAGTACTGTACAAATTTGCTGTATTCAGTTATGCTTTTGATATTTATATTGTGTTCAGCTTTTCAGATTCTGACCTCTGTTGACCTCAAATGACTTTTAAGATCCACCATTTTCCATATGGGAGTCTTGCACTAAAGCAAATCATACATACAGTACCAAGTATCCAATTTGGCCATCATATACTTGAGGAATGTAGAACTTAACTTCATGTATGTACATGTAGTTAACTGTGTTTGCAAGGAGTGTCACATACACACAGACACACACAAATGCAAAAATAAAAATACAAACACCATCACAACCACATAGATTCCTTATGCCTCCCCATCAAGGAATCAACAATTTTCAGATATTCAATACTACTGTAGGTGATCCTTTGCATTGCAAAGGGTACATGAATAGACTTCTTCACAATAGTATTGTTAACGGTTGAATGTTAATGCCCTTATGACAATAGGTCTACTGAAAATCAAGCACTCTTTAAATATAAAGCCCTAGAAGCACCTGGCTACTTCAAATGCCACATGTATGTAGCCCAGCCATCTGTTTTCTCCCATGTTATCAACTTACTCCAAAAGTTAATCCTTTTGAAAAAGTGCTTTTCTCGGAGGATTCAGTAGTGTCAGTAAGGTATCATGTACTGTACATATATATAGTTGCCAGATGCTTGAACTAGTACTGCAGTATATTTAAATACACAGAACTTTGTGACTCACCAGCGGAGAAATAATCTCCTGGCTATTGGTCTTTGTCCGATGAATTTGCAAGAGTTACGGAATACAAGTGTCCGATGATATGTCCGCAGCTAGCGATCCCTGACGTCCGATGATATGTCCGCAGCTAGCGATCCCTGGTTTCCGAGTATATGTCCGCAGCTAGTGATCCCTGGTGGGCTTTCTGCGAAATTGGAAAGATGGAAAGACTGATGGTTCGAATACCATAACAGTAAATTCTCCTTTGATCCAATAATATATATTAATTAATATTTGTATACATACATATATAGATATTTCTGTGGGTGGGTGAGGGGTAAAGTCTACTAATTGAACACAAATCATCTGCCTATAAAAACACCCATTTAAAGCTTGCTTTTGTGTGATGATCTTTACTTTGTAATTTAGTATCATTCAAAGTGATCCTATATTTGGGTACTAGGTCAGCTAGTTCCTGTTTATAACACCATGCCAACAAGCGATGCTGCTATTTGGTATTTTCATCCCACATTTATATATAAACCCACCAAGTTTCTATCACCACGAAGTTCAAAACTGACTATAAGCGCTTTAGAACTGTTTATCAACAGTGAAGTTTCAAGTATCATTTGAACCCAAATACTCATCAACATGTACAGAATAGATGCCATGACTTCTTACTGTAAATATACCACATTTATCTTCCTCTCTACATAGATCCCCCATATATATATCTATAGATGTGCTTCAAGCTCCCACCATAACAAGAGTTCATAGTGTGAGATTGTGGTGGTTTGATTGCTATCTGGCTTCAGTGCTAGGCTAGCATCCATTACTGTCAGGCAAGTGAGTTATGATCCCAATACCATCATATAAACAACATCTTTATCTCCTTGCTCCTAACACAAAAGTTGCTAAGAAGAGAGGCAGCATGAAGATAAGCTCTTTGGGGTTCGTGACTAAACAGGGCTCATCTTCGTGCCGCAAGGGTAATAAAATTACATCGTTTAGTGGGGTCTAGATCACAGGTAGGGCTGTATCCAAGGAGAGATAGGAGGAGCCGCTAATTCACAAGAGGAGTGGAAACAGGTAGTATCCAAACAGACCTGAGTATAAGGTGGCACATACTCCATACTGTACTCTATATCAATCCACCTACACTGAGTGTTCTCCATCTGGAAAGGTACCAAAAGGCATCAGGAAAAAACTTCTTTTTTGATATGTTATCAAACAAAGTCTTAATTTTTTTTTTTTTTTTGTGCGTGGATGTCATAGTACACAAATGGTAAAAAATGTTGTATGAAAATTGGGTCAATTGAGGCAATTTTAGACCACTTTTAGGCCTCCCAGGAGCAGTGTACGAATATCGTCTACTACTTAGTAAAGACGTATGTTAAATACAAGAGACGAAAACGTCGGGATCTTATGGCTAGAAATCTTCATACTCATGATACGGAAATTTGCATGTGCCGTGAAAACTTGTCAGCTATCCTGCAGTGATGGGTGGGATTTAAATGTGAGAACTTCTACAAGGTCTCCAAAGATACCACATAACTTTGATGATTTAGTGTATAAGTCAATGGGGCTATGATATGGAGTATGCTACCTTAAAATGAAGGCGATCTCATGCACCCAAGGGTTAGTCGACACACCGCCCATACTGAGGTTTGTATGGTAAGCATACAGTATGCACACAACTGTCCAAGTATCATGAAATCCATGGAATTGCATCTTAGTCCATTTTACACCATTCAAGCAGTGTGCGAGACTTGTGTAAATATAGACCAACACTTCAACCATATAACCACATAAAAGCTCACATTAACCACAGAATATGTCTAATTGTCCATAGATTAAACATGGCAACAACCATTAAGATTTCCGGTTCAAACACCCTTCAAGACACTAATCCCCTTGACCTACAGTAGTACTGCATTTAGTAAATGCTGCTATAGGCAGTGTTTTTGAGTTCAGACTTCAGACATTGAGTTTGTCATTTCTGGTTTGCAAAAATTAGGAAACTGGGTTTGCTTGTTGTTTCGATAGCTTTGTGAAATAACTTTGTTTTACTGCAACAAGTGCAATGATTTTACAGTAAGTATATTAAATATATTACAATGGTACCAATTCAACTTAAAAATGAAATGATATGATATTATATATATTTAATTATATATATATATGCATTTAATGTTAATGATAAACTAGCAACATTATTTTAATATACCAAGACAGTGCTTCAAACATGGAAAATATTATTTCATACAGCTTAAAGCTTCATATAGCTTTCGTGAACCATGTATTAATTAATGTATAGTGTGTAATTTATATGACATATCTATTTTCCTCAATTTTTACGATCACTGCACTTTATCTTGGGTCTTCTTGAAAACAAAGTTTAAACATAACACCAGCTACAGTTATATATATATATTCATATACATATATATTAATATATATCTATATATATATATATATATATATATATATATATATATATATATATATATATATATGGGACGGTCACATAAAAAAGTTCAGCCCACTCAACAAACAAGCAGACACCCACCCTTTGTCATAACACTAATATCTATAGGTAGGCCTACACCTTGAAACTGTGTTGCTATGTGTATCCTATCATAAAGTTATCAACAGACACAAAGACAGTAACAACCACAGCCTCAGCATAGTTTTGTAACTGTGTCCCTCTATGACATGTTGGTTCTGAAACAAACACCAGGTGAAAACTATAAAAAAAAAATATATATAAAAACAATCTCTTCCTGTCAAATCCAAGAACCGTTTACAACTGATCAAACATCGCAAGTTACACAAGTCAATGTCTCGGGTTATGTCACCTATGGAGGATCTGACGATGTCGATTTCCTT